>NW_026534578.1:0-34688 GCF_026225885.1 Hylaeus anthracinus
TAATCAGACAGTATGTACATTAACGGTGTAAAATATTGTCGTCCCCACAAGAACTACTCCTAACCTATTTCCGTGCAGACAGTATAGACATTAACAGTATTTAATACTGCCGTCCTCACAAAAATTACCTCAAACCTACTCAGATAGTATTTCCGTGTAGACAGTATGTACATGAACAGTATTCAATATTGTCGTCCCCACCAAAAAGTACCCCAAACCTACGCAGACAGTATCTACATTAACGGTATTTAATATTGTCGTCCCCACAAAAAACTACACTAAACCTACTGAGACAGTAGATTTGAAGCCTGGTGCTATGATGCTTTTCCGTACACAAGACCACTTTTTGAACCATTTCAGTTTTTGACCTGTCGGAGAGGGTGAACTAAATGTCAAAGCTATAGCAAAATTATAGCTCTCATTTTCCTACGTACGTATATGAATTTGTAAGAATAGGAATACTATACCCGTTGTGTGGCTTGTCCGAGGCATCCAAGTCGGCGTTCCTCTTGAATGCCATGTCGCGGTCTAAGAACACTCTACGAGGATGTTCAGAAGAAGTGTGGTACTCGTGTATCTTTCTATTCGACATCCACATCGTTTCGAAGTTGTGATCGGAGCCTCTCTTCTCTCGTAATTTACTGTCACGATGAACGTTAACCGAAGAGGGGATTCCTTTCAAGTGTGACGATTCCGATGGTGACCTTATTAACAAGTGTTCCGTTATTATTATGGAAAAACGTGTATGTTTTATTCATGGACATGGGAATTCGAATGTCGCCAGCGTCGAATTAAGGGTTTGCACCCCTGAAATATGGCCACTAGGAGACCCTTTGCTATTTCGAAAGACAAGATTTCTAAAACTGCACGAATCTACCATATAACAATATTATAAAGGACTTCAGAAATAAAGTAGTTAACCGATAACGATAAAAATCTAGCAAGACGATTACAAGAGGACAATGAAAAATTGAAGAAGATAAAGAGAAAAAAGAAACTTTTGAAAGTAGAACCTCCAACTACTAACAGGTTCTCGTCTTGTAAATTTTAACGGCCAAGCTTTCATTCGACCCTGACTGTCGTTAAAAATTTATATAAACTCACTTTTCCGCGTCCTTCCCATTATTAACGTTACGCACCGTTTTATCTATCCACTTGAAATCGTTCTGAGCGTTCAGAACGTCCTCCAAGAATCTGTTCAACGCGGCGCTATTGTCATCGTTGACCTTTCCCGATGATTGTTCGTTGCGATGATTTTCGCTATTTTTAACCTGCGAAAGAAACGTATTTTAGAGACGTGAAGGAATGTTTAGGCGAACAAGTAAATTCAGTAACACGTAATTACAATAAAAACTACCGTATTTTAGGGACTATAAGACGCACTTTTTTCTTCGAAAATATCCTTCAAAATTCTGGTACAGGAGCCAATTCAAAATAAAACTTGACATATTTATTTCATTAATAAATTGTAGGGGAAGAATTAATTCACCAACATTCCTACATATTTTTAGAGTAGAATTTGCATAAATTGAAGTTCATTATTTTCAATGTTTAACCTCTTATTTCTTTTCTTATTACCTGATTTCTCTGAAAACATACCATCGGTTAGTAATAGACTGCGGATCTTTATGAAAAATAAAATCTTTGCGAACGTGCCTACAAAAATTGAATCTAAATAGGAATTTATTTTATTCTGCAAATATTATAACATGAACTTTAGTTTCAATCTTTTTTATATTCCTGCATATTGTTTGCATTTTGTAGTTTCTCGCACATTCAAATTTCCTATAAATGCACAAAGATCCGCAGTCTGATAATGACTATATAGCTTCTATAATGGAAACAGATTAATTTAATTTTAATATTTTATTTACTCAGTTTCATACAGGGTGTCCCATTTAAACCAAAACAAACTAACACGTTTCCTTTAGTGTTTCCAAAGAGGACATTTTTGTCTTTTCCTATCATAACCTTATATTTTTTATTCTGGGATCACATTCTACGTACCAAGATGCACGACTTTTGTTCGAAATATTTTTGTGTAAGTTCGATATTTCTTCCGGCGAGAATATCCGCAGTCTAATTATTAATACACGCTTCGGATGCACTCCTGTCGAGCGGTGTTTCGTGCACGCCTTTTATAACAAAAATAGAAATAGCCAGCCGTCGTCGCCGAACCGCGTTCGTATATCGCAACGAGATCGAGCTTTATTCAGCATCGGCGAAACCGGAGTCGTGCGAAAAGTACAGGGCCCCGGTCGTGGTTCTCGGCGAGCCGGTTACGTCCTGTCGCTGACAATTCTCCTCCTATAATAATAATACCGGAGCGCGGTTCCGTTACGCATCTCGTCCTTTTTCCAGCGCGTACGACGCGGCCAAGACAATGGGATTCTACGCGAGAAACGCGCGGGGCCGCCGCGGATACGGGCACGGTGTTATTAAAAATTCACTCCCTCTAGCGGCTGAAGTGGCCTGTGGCAATCTGCATCTCATTCCCGGCGGGCCCTTGTGCCAGCCAGCCATCAGGTGGCTGCCAGCACGCGGGCAAAGGGGTGGAAAGCTCCAGCCGTGGAAACACCAGGCCGTGGAAGGGCTGCTGCCCTCGCCAGTGGGAGTTGGCCCTTTTCGTACCCGGCGACGCTCCTCGTGTCGTCGAACAAAAAAAAAAGTCTTACACTCAATTACACGCGGCATTTAAAACTAAATAAACACTCGCCATCTTCCGTTTCCGTCCTCACTCCCTCGTCTAACCCCGTGTCTGCGGCCGCTTCTCAACCACCGTCCTCTTCTCCTTTACTTCTCCCCGTCGCTTCTAGATCTCGTTCCCTTTCCACGCCCTGTTCCCCTGGACCTTAATGAAGTCCCGCTTTAATGTACTTTGCGCCTCTTTTTCGGCCGCATTGTTTGCCGCGAAACGGTCATAGAGATTTCGGACATGCCGGCGAATGGTCGCCGCCTTTGCCGTATTCATCGTCGCTCGCAAATGAAACTTCCTGTTCCCCCCTGATGATCACTTGTTGAATGTTGGGAAAACGCTCGACTTCGAAGGTGAACTGATTCGGATAACAAATAACGAATAAAATCAACGATTTTAGTAGCGATTTTGTTCGCAAGGATTATTCGTGGAGATGGTACAGTTTTTATTATGGTCGCCGTGAAACGTTTTGTTCTGCGATGACGGATCGTTAAGTATTTGTAATGTGTTTGTTTCATTTATTAGAGTATCGATAGAAATGCGTTGTGGAGTATTTCTCGCATTTTTATGGATCTTATAATAAGCCGGGAATGACTGTAACTCTTTAAGGGGCTTGGATCATCAAAAAATGGAAAAAATCTTTTATTTTACTTTTCTTTATTAAAATTTAAGCGATTCTGATTAAACGATTCCACGCAAACAGAATTGAATTTGGGCAGTGGAAGTGGTAAACAAATTTTTTTCCACGAAGTTTCTTTTTTTCTTATAAAAGAAGTTCGACGACACGAAAAAAGTAAAAAAACGCGATCAAACTGTACAAAATATAAGGAAATACAACTGACAACTTTCTCGAAGGAAAAACAATGACATTCAAATTTGCGGAGACGCGGTTACCTTGGTTACAGCCATAGAGTATTGTTTTCTAGGGTAAAGAAGGCAGTAAATTTTCAAAAAGGTGTGTTCAACAAGTGTTTTAATCGATTTTGATCAAATTAAATCCGATTAGATAACATTTATATCGACAATCGAGCGAAAATACAAATTATTAGCATTTTGCGTCTACTGAAATCTAGGTTTTTGGTACAAAGGTACTCTTTTCTCAGAAATGGTTAGGCCGATATGAACCAAATTTTACGCACTTATTTGTTGATACTGGGACCTAATCTACACAGAGGATTTTTTTTACAATTCCAAATGTTCAATTTTTAAAAAATGTTAAAAGTTAAAAAAAAATTTTTAATTTATACGGCCATAAATGGGCCGTATGATTTTACATATCTTTCTTTCAAAGTTGTTAGTATTATTTTGATCATCTATTTTCAAAAATTACTGTCGTCATATGGAACCTAAGATTGTACAGTTTCCAAATATGTAATGCATATATTTCGAAATATCCCCGGAAATGAAAGACAGATAGCAAAAGTTTTCTTGAAAATCTATCAGAATCTACTATCTAGTTAGAATACAAAAGGTCAATTTCAGGTCCATTTTTCTCATCTATTACACGAAATTATAAAAACCCGTTTGCAGACTTAAATACTACAGTTAATTGGCTACCAGAAATATAATATAATATAATGATATTAGGTCTACCGAAAAGTTCCGTCCATTTTTAGGATAAAACAAAATAATAAATTTGTCATACCTTGAATGAATTTGAACGAATGATATCATTTTTACCATTATTCATGACATCTTGATAGCGCGATTGCAATTTGTATATCATTTTTAGCGAATATGCGCATACTTGTTGAAACTTGTTGCGACCGGAACCGATAGAACTTTCCGGTAGACCTAGATTCATGAAAATATAACTTTCATAATTTATGGTTTTTTCTGTCTTCCGACCACTGTGTGACGCCCTCTGGCAAACCCTTTTCGCCAAGCCACTCGATCCACCGAAAACGTATTCCGCTTGCATCCACGGCACCGGCAAGTTCGTTAAAGCGCATATTTTGACGAAACTTCGAACGGACCCGTTTCCCCGGTGGTGAAAGACTTCCTAACGACACCTCGATCGTTTGCCGAGGTGGCGGTTCCTTTCGCAGCCTCTCCATCAATCGCGTCCCGCTGAGGGGGCGGTAGGAGCCAAAAGTACGGCGAGCATAATCAATCACGAGACGTTTTCGGCCGCAATACGCGGGGCCGGAGGGGTCGTAGACAGTTCGCATAGTTCCGAAACGGAAACGGTAATATCGCTGGCCCGGGGGCGACCACCCCCTTTGTCATTTTGTCATCCGGCGTAAGGACGAATCGCCGTGGAGGGTGGGAGTAGGTGGGAACGAGCGGCGTCGCGCCAAGACAAAGTGAGACGAACAATATATGTTTCTCGCGAAAAGAAATTAATGCTTGAGATATTAAAACGCGTCCGAAAGGAAACGCCTGTCGAGCCACGTTGGTCACGTCTTGCGTCTCGCCCAGAGAGGAACCCTTTCTGTGCCCGTTCGTCCCGTCGGACACACGGATCCTTTCTGTCGCTCTTTAACGGTCTATCTCCACTGTTTTCTTCCGCCGCTAGTGACGAATGTTATTTGCTAGGCGCAGACAGTGTGTCGTTCTTCTTTTCGAGGGAACTTCAAAGGCGCGCGACACTTTTAAATTACGTACGTCGAGATGGACAACATTCTCCGTACCGATGAAACGCGCGGTTTGAACGAAAAGTTCTCGGACTGATATTCTTCTCGAGAAAATAGTTTTTGTTTAGATATTGATAGATTCGAGAAATATCTCGCCAAGACACAGGAGTGTTTTTCATGTCTTTCGTCTTTTTCGTCACAATTGCCTTTCGTCTTTTTCACGATGGAGTAATGGGCAGTAATTAAATTTTTTCAACGACAAATATAGAGTAACGATTCCTAATATTGGTAACTCTCCTATAACGCAGAGGTTATGTCTCGCAAAAATTCCGTGTCAAGTGAGTTATGTTACGCCAATGTACAAGTATTATATGGAACTACGAGATGGTTTAGATAAAAAAGTCCGAACTTATACGTAGTCATTTCTATAGTTTATATCGTTACTACTGTATGTGATATTAGAAAAAATTATTAATAAAATATATTCTACAACATAAACATATCGAAAAATGAATGATATAATTGATATTAATAAATTCGCAACTTTTATTACATATTTATTTCTATTAAGGAAGCGTCTACATACTTCTGAGCGGTATACGTACTTCGACGAAGAAAATCACCTACCATCGAGTCGTTTTCGTCGTCGTGCGAGGAGAATTTAAATTCCTTAGCGTTTTTCGAAATCCGTGAGCTGTCCTCGGTTTTCCTCTCCTGCGTGTTTGCGCGTTGATTCTGGTCGGTGTTCATCGAGGTCACGATCGGAATAACGATGACGAGGACGATGAAGATCGGAAACAGAACTCGGTGACAGAAATCCAAAGGACAGGCCGTAGCTCGGTTCGTCCTCATCGTTTTATCTGCGAACCATAGTTTAGAGTCGTTGAAGAAATGATTAGAAACGTCAAGGAACAACTGATTTCGAGAAGTCATTATTAGTCTGTCGTGCGCTGTTTACTAAAAGAACGATCCAGTTTTATTTTTGACTAGCTGCGCTTGGAATACTGTTCTTATTCTATACTAAAAATAAAACCAATGTTTTGGGACCAAAAATGTCCTAACTAAATTGTCTGTATAATTAAAGAACAGGAAATCGGAAATTGGGAAATTGAAAGGAATTGCAACTCCTTTTCATCCGTTCAGGGGCTGAATTTTTTAAAATGCCGAAATAGGCGTCTGATTAATTATATCAAAGAGAATTAAGACCAAGTTTCGAGCAAGACCGACCACAAATAATATATTCCTCAAAGGTTTAGCCTGGACGTTGATTGTAATCAATCAGGACTTTATTCTTATATATATATAGATGATTTTGCGAGGAAAAAATGAATCGTAAATGAGCAACAGATTTTTCTAATTTGAGCTTTCAATTTTGAGAAAATTGGTCTTGAATCTCCTTGGAGCACATATACGACTTGACTGGCGTGTCTGACTAATACTCGCCATTTCTACTTATGTTGCTAATTTAGGTTGCTTCTGTTACGATAGTGTCCATTCCGATTAGTTGTAATCATTTGAAAAATTGCAGTTTACATAGAAGAGGTATGGTACATTAGACAATGCCAGAATCAGTAGAACTGGCCAGTCGTGGTCAGACATGGTTAGCCAAACCTTTCGATTTATTTCTACGAAAACGAAGCTTCCTATGAAAAAATATCATTCTTCATTTTCGATTCGTTTTCGAGCAAAGAATCATCCCCTGTTGATGACGTTATATTTAAGACTAGCTGTGCCCCGTGGTTTCACCCGCGTGGAATACTATTTATTTTATGTCGTTCGCATTTGACCGCGTGTTTCTTCGTGAATCAGTAGGCGACTGTCTCTTGTTTTCCGTAACTCAGATGTTTCCGATACTAATGTCGCAACCCCTTTTTACCTCCTTAGAGGTTGAATTTCGAAATATTCTTTCTTATTACTTGTATAGATCATAAAGGAAGCCTCTGTGCAAATTTTCAACTTTCTAGGTTCAAGGGTTTAGCCTGAACGTTGATACAAACTTTGCAGCCCCTTTTCACCCATTCAGGGGTTGAATTTTTTTAAATGCAGAAATATGTGTTTGATTAATTGTATCAAAGAGCGTTAAGACCAAGTTTCAAGCAAATCCGACCACAAATAAAATATACATCATGCAAACGTTGCAACCGCTGTTTAGTCCCTTAGAAATATTACCCCCTTACCACCTGAATTTCGAAATATCCCTTCTTATTCCTTGTATATATCATAAAACTTCCGGAAAATGGCTAATTTGTTTACCTGTGGGCGCGTGCGCTGTATAATACGGTTATCGATAATTGTTTTCATTCTCTCAAATATCGATTAGCATTCGTGATTTATCAAGCATAGGATCAAATTCCTCGCTAAATAAATTCGCTTGGTGACGGTGCGCGCGTATACGCGCGACAGAAAACGCTGAAGGGCCTATTAAGTCGACCGATCTTGGAAAGACATTAATTTCACGGTGCCGCATAACTTTCCCGTCACAATTTGCATTCGGCTCTGTTCCTTCTTTAGGCGTGCACGGGCGCGGGGGAAATTAAAAACGTCCGATCGTAAAGCCTCGAAAAGAGGTGAAATATCACCTGCCCCGCTCTCGGAATCGTAATCAACCCGTTTTTCTGGAGAAAGAGAAAAACGCTCGGGTCGCGTTCGACTTTTCGCGCCGGATCGGTGAGAAATTCGAACGAAACTGGTCCCTTCGCCTCGGTAAGGAAGCAAACGGTAGCCAAATAGAATCATGGACTCCCTTCGAGCCAAGGAAATGTATTAAGGAGCTCTTCTTTCATTCTTATCAGTTTTGAAGTCGTTTTTATGATTTTGTTACAATTAACGTTATCGATACGAACGTTTAAAATTCGGTATGTTTATTTATGCATATGCATACAAAATTTTGTTAAATTTACAATTGTCCTGCACAATTGATTTCGAAGTTATGAACGTTATTCCGCATCACGTCAAGCGGAATGAGTCCCAGAATGTTAACAAATCGCGTTCGTACTTGTGGCTCGAACCAATCACAAATCATTTTGTTTTACTCTTTATGAATGCGACTATCGTTTAAGGGAGGACACCGCGATCAAAACTAGCTACTAGTAGTTATTTAGACAAAATTTTGAAACTTTGTATTTTTGTGTAGTTATTTACGCTGAATTCAATAGTGTAAATAAAAAAATGATTAAATAATCTTTTTGGATCCTTCGACCCGACTTTTTTTTAAATAACTTTCTCTCAAAAATGGAAAAACAATATTTAAACATTTATTTGTTTGCACCATTGAATTCAGCGTCAAAAACTACATGAAAGTACAAAGTTTCAAAATTATGCCTGAATAACAACTGGTAACTATTTTAAATACCTTAAGCAATAAAAATATAGCAAAAAAATTAAACTTGTACGTATTTTTTAACACAATTTGAATATGTCTTGGAAAATATAGATATAGAAAATGAAATCAAGAGTTGTTTGTGGTTTTTGAAATATAAAGTTTATTACACCGTTTTCAAGTTCTTATAATTTATATTCTTACGGGAATAAAAAATATTTCTGTGAAACGAATAAAATATTCCACGGATAAAAATGTATTTCTATACAGAAAAGGCTTGGTTTTTTTAGAAGCACTAAAATGAAAAGACCCTTCGCGGTCCTATATATATGTACTCCGGGCGAGAGGTCAGCGCGAGGCAAACGGGCAAGCCGGAAAATGCGTTGCAAGACAAAGGAAAATGGGGCAAGTAATTACAAACGAACGGGGCTATTTTCGCGGCGAAGGGGCGGTCGAGTTATTCGGAAAGGGAGCTTTCGAATGGTAATAATTCCCGGCGATGATTCCTTCCCATTTCGCGTCGATGAATTTCACCGCGGATCTGGATATCATCGCGAATCTGTCGCTCCCAACGCATCGAATCGCAAGCCTCGGTAATTTCTCTTTAATATTCCCTTTGCACGAAACAACGCGATATTCGGCCGCGGGATATTAACGATTAACAAGGCTTAATCATCATCAATTAAATTAGCTTTCAAGCCATCCATTGGACATTTTCTTTCCGCAATTATACCAATTGATTGGAGCACTTTTTAAATAGCAAATAATCAAAGTAAATAAGCATCGTGATATTAGAGCGAACCAGGACAGTACAGGAACGAATTCAAAATAAAACTTCATATATTTATTTTATTAATACATTTCAGGGGAAGAAATAATTAAGATTCCTACATATTTTTAGAGTAGAATTTCTGTAAATTAAAATTTGTTGTTTGTAATTTTAACCTCTTATTTCTTATCTTATTAATTTTATTTTATATTGGTTGCTGTACGAGTACTTCTTACACTGACTGTACAGTTTGTAGCTCTTGAATTGCTCTTTCGTATCAACTCTTATCGAACAATTGTGTGTTTCTGATTTCATCAATAGAGAAAAATCATGGGAAAAATTGAAATTGTTTACTTAAAAAGCGATCATGTTTTGTTACCTAATCATTAATTTTGTTTGTCTAAATTGAAGAAATACACTCACATCTTGTCATAAGTAGACCGCGGATCTTTATGAAAAATAAAATCAAAAATTGAACCTAAATAGAAATTTATTTTACTCTGCAAATATTATAATATGAAGTTTACCCTCAATATTTTTTATATTCTTGCATAGTGTGTGTATTTTGTAGTTTCTTGCACATTCAAATTCTCTATAAATATCATAAGTTATAATTCAATTGGATAAAACAGTCGCCGCGTATATTTTAGAGCTTGGCTTCGATTAGTGACACGAATGACGAAAATTTCTTCCATTATATTTTTAAATCGATAAGATCAGAAATACACAAATGTTCGGTGATACTTAGTAGGTACTTGATATAAATAAGCAATTCAAAAGGTACAGAATGGTACATATATACAACTTAAAGCTTGAATACTTTTATGTACCTTAAACATTCGACAAAGAGAGATTTAGAAAGAAAGAAAAAGAGGAGAAAGTTTTGGTTCGCTCTAATGATTAATATCATTAAGCGTTTGCATAATTTCTAGAGGTAAATATAGACATTCGAGTGCGAAGAGTTAAACCAACGACGCCCACAAAAAGGATAATATTTGAAATATTGCAAAAATATCGGTGGATGCAAGCAAACATGATCGATTTAAGCTCTCTTCGATGGCTCCGGTAGCCCGTGTACCCTCTTGGGGCTAATTACACCCAAGAGATATTCAGTGCCTTCATCTCTCCCTCTCCCCAACCCCACCTCCGCCCCCGCCCGTTCTTTCAACGCGAGAACAAGGAGCACGGTGAATTTCCTCCCGATAAAAACGCGAAGAATGAAGAGTTAAGCGATCGTTTCTTCCACGACCGATCCGTTCGAACGAGTATGTACAAGGGGTGGGACCGTGAAAGATTTTTGTTCGGTTCGAGAAAAAGCACTCGGTTTCTCCCTTTCCGTTTTCCCCAACCGTCTCACCCTGCCCCCCTCCCCCTCCCCCACCCCTGCGTCGCGTCCACACGTTCCTTTCACCCTTTTGCTCAGACAAAAGTTTTGCATGCCGCGAGCAAGCAAGCAAGCAAGCAAGCAACCGGCCGGGCGGGCAAGTAGCAGGAAAGAGAGAAGGTCCGGATATTTTTGTCGTTTTAACGAAAAAATCGCAAATAAAGGAGCGAAGGCACGCGAAAAAGCTCCAAAGAGAGAGAGACACCGTTGAGGAGGGGGCGTTCAACGGCTGGAGAAGGGATGCTGCCGACATAATGTACCGCGTAAGAGCCATTAGGTTATTAAAAACAGTGCCGGCTAAACACGAGTAACGAACCGGCTGGTGGCCACCGAGGGATGCGACAAAGGCGAAAAATTAGCCTTGATAAGTTCGCGTTTCGATGCAAAAAAAAAAGAAAAAAAATGAGGATACGGCCTGGTGGGAGGGGGTGGGCTCGGAGGGTCTGGTTCAGGCAGGGAGAAAAGACCGTCGGAATCAGAGGACGGAAGAAAGAGTAATCTCGACTTCCTTGAGCGTGAGTTCGCGGCGCGAATTGGTTCTCCCGTGAAATGCTTTCGCTTTTCTTTCCGCTGGACTTGCGTGGACGTTTACTGGCGCTAGTTTTCTTTTCCGTTCGCGAGAATTATACCGGGGACCAGGTTATGGAGTGGATGTATTCCCTGTCTGGAACTTAAGGGGCTTGGAACATCAAAAGATGAACAAAGATCAGTCTAAAAAATTTTTTTATTAAAATCTAAGCGATTCTGAACAGTTCTATGCAAACAGAATTGAATGTAGACCGCTAAAAGTGGCAAAAGGTTCGCTTTTGACTGTCATTGTTTTCTCTTCGAGAAAGTTGTCAGTTGTATTTCCTTATATTTGTTACAGTTTTGTCGCGTTTTGTTACTTTTTTCGTGTCGTCAAACTTTTCTTTGTGAGAAAGAAAGAAACTTTGTGAAAAAAAATTTGTTTACCACTTTCAGTGCTCCAAATTCAATTCTGTTCGAGTAGAACTGTTTGGAGTTGCTTAAATTTTAATAAAAACAATTTTTTAGAAAGTGAAGTTTTTCTTCATTTTTTAATGTTCCAAGCCCCGTAACGCGTTCCGTGCCACGTGTACCGTTTACGAGTACCAGAAGTATTTATTTATTGTGCCGAAAACGTATGTTTTATGACAAATTTAATTCCGTTAAATATATTTATTTCCACGTCATATGTATATATGACGTGGAAATAATATATATATTGAAATTCGGTTTATTTCGGCATATGGACGTAAACGAAACTTCTTACGAGTCGAACGGGAGTGAAGTTAGCCTGGGAATTTCGTTACGAGGCTCGCAGCCTTCGCGGAGGAAACATTCGAGCCTAACGCGTATATATATATATATATATATATATATATATATATATATATATATATATATATATGTATATATTATCGCATCATTTCTGATTTTCAAACACGAATGGAGCCAAAACTGAGAACCTCAGCATACCGCGCACTCCGTACATGTCGCGCATTCAAACAACGCCATTTTGTTTTCTCGCACCTAACATAAACGTAAAAAATATTATTTAAGAGTTCGATGTACGCTTTAATCCTACGAATGAAATTTATTCCAATCGAACAAATAGCATTCTTATGAAAAAATTCGTGAATCTACCCTTCGCGTCGACGTCGGAAGGCGACGTAACCCCTTAAAGCGAATATTTTCGGTCCTCGTCGCGATTACCTGGCAGTGTTTTTGATCGCTATGATCCTCGAACGAGCAGCCTCGTATCCGAATACGTAGAAACGCGTAACGTCATCGGTGATAATGTTGACGGGATCGATTTACGTCACGATGCGCCAGCCAAACTGCATACGTTGACGTTTCTCGCATAACAAATTCCGATTGCGAAGCCGACTGTTTCGCGTTCGACCAATCGATACCTCTCGTTTCCGTCGCGTCTCGATTCTTGCTAGATGGTTGCCCTTTGCGCGGCGCTCGTTCGATTCGTAACGATCGATAAATCTTTGCAACGACACGCTCCGTCCGCGCTTATCACGGCTCGACTGATTGCGAAATAGAGACCCCTCCGGGATGAATAATACTGAAACGCGACGGCACGGTCCAACGTGCCACGCTTACCACCTTGAAATTCGGTTTATTTCGGCATATGGACGTAAACGAAACTTCTTACGAGTCGAACGGGAGTGAAGTTAGCCTGGGAATTTCGTTACGAGGCTCGCAGCCCTCGCGGAGGAAACATTCGAGCCTAACGCGTCTACCGTAAACGCTAAAATACCGTATAAGACTCTAGATTAGTTTCCGCTGTTCCCCTTGGATGAACGAATACATAACGACTGAATACTCCGAGCGATTCACTGCTGCCCCCGTATTCTGTCAACCCTTATGGGAACTGGATAATATGCTGCCGATAAGCATACAGCGGGTCAGGAAATTATTAGAACGTTCTGAAATAAAATGTTTGAGATATAGAGAGTACCAGTCGTATTACGAATTGCGAAACAATTTTATTTCTGTAACGATACTTGAATACCATGCTTATGCGTATTGACCCTTTATTTACTGGCGGGACTTACGAGTCCCGTCAATTTTTTCATGGTACTGTATTAACCCTTTGCAGTCGAGAGGTGACTCGAGGTGAGCCAAGGGACAGAAATAGTTTTGATAACTTTAATCATCGATAACTTTCTAATGAACAAGTTTAGGACATATATATATATATATGTTAATACTTTTTTGTAGAGCAGAAGAATCTGCATCGATCTGTGTCCTCTAAAATATATGTTTCGATTTAAAAAAAAAAAGAGTGCAGGTGCATTTCTCTGATGCACCGATGCACAAAAGTGTATAAAATTAGTCGCATGTTATGCACCATCCAAAACCATTTAACTTATAACACTTTTTTCTATTCCCAATCGTTTAGGTACAGCCTGTTCCACTTATACTATGTTATACTGTGAAACACTGTATAATTCACCTTATTTGCTATAGATCATACTTTTAACATAATATACATCGAATACTAAAAGGTTCATGTTGCGTCAGTCAATGTATACATATATATTACGATGATCATTCAAATATAAACTGAAAGTTTTTTGTAGAGCTCTATCGAGACCAGATAAAAATACAAATGGACTGCCTTATTTTTCTACGTAAGTTCCTTCAACAGAAATACATTTTCCCCAACAAATAGGGAGCTTCCTGATCCCATAATAGAAAATAGAATTTAGCTGCCCCAGTTGAGCACGTACAGTTAAACTTGCGAATCACTTCGAAGAAGGGGAGGAGTTTTTGAATCATACGGCGACCTGTAAAGAAATATGCGTCACTATACCCTAGGAAACAACCAAATGAGTATCCAGGAATTCTGAGAAATATTCTCAGAAGCAATTACCTAAATAGAAAACTAATTGTATGGGATACATGAATATGCCTCTCTCTCTCTTTTTAAATTTAAATAATATGCGTCAAAGCGATGCTTCGATAGCGTCGAAGTCGCAGCCAAGTTGTTCTCTCTTTATGAATAAATAAATAAATAAACGAAATAACGCGCTATCAGGATTTCTTTGTCTCCCCTGCGCAGTGCACCTTCGGCGCGCCTATGGGGCGCTAGATCGATACTTGTTCATTCCACGCATGTAAACACCGGGCCGCGTTTTGCAACGGGCCAACAGCCGTTTTGTTATACTCGAGCCCGAACTTTTGTCGTAAACTATACGCTTTATGCGCGGATAGAGAGAAAGCGCGGCACGCATCTGTACGGGACGATTAGGCGGTGCACGGTGAAAAGAGGGGATTCGAACGAAGGACAGAGCGACGGGAATGGCCAACGGAGGGAGAAGGAGAGGACGGGAACGAGCGCGAGAGCGCGAAGGAACGGGCCGGGAACGTTGCTAGGAGGAAGACAGAAAGGGAATGGAAAGAGGAAACGGAGGGTGTGCCGGGGGTTGGTTTCAATTAGGAGGCAGTAACTCTCCCAGGCATTGTTCATTTCACTCTAGATTTGTATTCCCCGTTTGTTTGTTCCCTTTGCATTTGCGTTAACCTGAGCACAAGCGAGCCGCCGTGCGTGTATACGCAATCAGTCGAAGCGGAAAAGACGAACCCGGGGACCAGAGAGGAATCGGATGATCATTCCGCTACGCAGGATCCGTGATTTTCCTCTGTTGCGAACGAGTCGTTGGCCGTTGTTCGAAAAACAACCACGAGACATCGATTTGAACGGAATCCTTCGAAATATGGTAATGTTTCTATTCCCGTCGCTCGCATGGGAACGAGGATTGCTGTTTAGCTGGACGTAGCGGCGATTCCATTCCATTAACCGAGCTTGTCACTGGCTTTAGGAGAGGGTGAATCCTGAGAACCTGGAGCGTTCGTTTATCCCATTATAATCGTTTTACAGCTACATATTGGCTTGTCCGGAAAGTTTATGCCTATTTTTAAGAAAAATTCAAAGGCATATTTGAATTTCGATGTATATTTATTGAATTATATGTGTACCATTTTGTTCCGCAACCTTTCCACCTGTTAAGGAATGTACACATGTTGTTTGTTTTCAGCCATTCCGATATATTCAGATCTGTACCGCTTACTAAAACTCGGCATGGACTTTCCAGACAGCCCAATACTCATCTGCGCCTCAGAGTTACTAATATAACTAAAACTTTAAACGCGTTTTTCTCTAAAATCATCGTTTCGAATTTGCGAGAAGCACAACTCAAACAATATTTCGTTAATTCTAAATGTTCATTATTTATACTACAGGGTGTCCCACGCAAATGGAACAAGTTGTATCTCCTAAAGGGTTGGGAATAGAAAACAATGTTATGAGTGACAGTTAAATGGTTTTGGATGGTGCATAACATGCGACTAATTTGATACACTTTTGTGCATCGGTGCATCGGAGAAATGCACCTGTACTTTTTTTTGAAAATGGAAACATATATTTTTGACGACACAGATCGATGCAGATTCTTTCGCTCTACAAAAAAGCATTAACATATATATGCCCTAAACTTGTTCGTTAGGAAGTTATCGATGATTAAAGTTATTTGAACTATTTCTGTCCCTCGGCGAGTGTTCCGGGGTATTTACGTTATGTTCCATTATAATGTTTGTTAACACGAATGTGATGCTAATACTAGTCACTGTAAGATGAGGATTTCCATCAATAACTGTTTACTACCCATGTGTGATCATTCACCGACCCAGTGTTTCAAAATCATGGCATTTACAAATAATGAACTAGTTGATATGTTCATTTTGTATAGAAGATGCAATCAAAATGGTACTGAGGCTGCAAGACTGTATTGGAACAACTATTTTCCAATCGGCAGCAGCCCACGCGTTCGTATTATTATAAATTGAAGTCCAATTTACGTCAATATGGATCTTTACACAAACCAAAATGAAAAAGTGCTTTGACTGCAATGGAGGACCGTTCGAACACTAGATATGTACTTGCTGTGCGACAGAAATAGTTCGGATAACTTTTACCATTAATAACTTCCTAACGCACAAGTTTAGGGCATAAGTATGTTAATACATTTTTGTAGAGCACAAGAAACTGCATCGATCTGTATTGTCAGAAAAATATAGCTTTCCATTAAAAAAAAAAAGTGCAGTTGCATTTTTTCGATGCACCGATGCACAAAAATGTATAAAATTAGTTACATGTTATGCACTATCCAAAACCATTTAACTTTCACTTGTAACATTTTTGTTGACTTCGAAAAACACATAATTTCTAGTTAATTCATGTGGATACCCGCAAGCTCAAGATATAATTGCTTAAAAGTATGAGAAAATGCATCGAAGAGTATAAAATAATTTCTATTTAAACCGCATTATTACTCACCAGTTCTTGATGAATTTGATTAAACCCACTGCATACTCATTATAACATATTATACACATATAATTATACACATATAATTTGCACATATTATTTACTTATTCTCACGCGCATGATTACTACTATTATTTTATATAAAATCGTCTTACTTAATATGTGTGTACACATACGTTCTTGACATTAACTTTCATGGCGAAAATTAGTTGCTGAATAATTCTAGTCCTGGTTTCCAGTCACACCATCGGAACGTCCCAAACTTCGCCCGTCCCATCTCCTTCATTCGTACTTTCAGGATTCTTAAAAACTCGAGCATTTTCTTGAAAACAGTACTTTCTAAATATCGTGTCGATGCATAATCGGACTGATCAAGCTGCATCAACTGATGCAGTAAAGAATGCATGATCCCACTCAAAAAAATGTTAACGACATTCATACGTTCTCTACGCGTTCACATATAAAAAAAACTAATAACTTCCGAATGTGCGCCACTCGAAACCATTCGACTCTATCCGAATCATTTTTCACTATGCACGATATTATTGACGTAAACCGAGATGGTTATATCTAGTGGACCACCCTGTATAGTCGTAAAGTATGCACATCTCGCATTTTATTTTACGAGAGACCATGCATTACACATGCAGCCCCGAAGAGATAAATCATGTATGTTGGATACCGATATAAAATGTTTTCATAGAAAATGTGACCTCGATCGTATCAGCCTGATAGGTACAAAGAAAGCAATACGAAGTTCTTTTCGGTGTTTCGATCCTGTATGGGTGTCCTTCTCGAAGAATTTCAGTTTAACACATTAAGAGGACCGCTCACGAGTTTTCTCGTGTTTTCTACACGCAGTCTCTAGATGTGCGGTCCTTAATGTGTTAAGAACCAGAAAATGACGATATTAAACGATGGAAGAGAGCAGCGAATTTTCATCGATTAGAACTTCGATGCGGGTTCGTTAATTATCTGGCGTCCCTCGCGGCTCCGGTGACGGTCGCAATCGATACAACGTGGCACCGTTATACTGTTCATTTCCTCGTTCTGAACCTATTTTCTCGATACGTTACCCAATAAACTCCAGTCGTCGACTTATCCGCCGTGATTCCATTTCGCGGAGCCATTTATACGCGAATTCGGTCACGACCCGTTCCGCAATTACCCCTGCGCGGCGGTCTCTTCCGGTTCGATTAACGAAGAAAATGGCACTCGAAGGAGCGAATTCGTAGCCGGCGGCGGGATCGGTGCCAAAATAACTTCCATGATCGACGCGCGTCCCCGGCAGTCTTGCTACGTCCGCTGGTGGCGAAGATGAAAACGGGAAAAAGAAAGGGAGGAGGGGAGAGCTGGAGATCCGAGCGACGGGACGCGACGGGACGCGACGCTCTTTATAGACAAAGTTTCGTCTTGCATTCGTACGTTCTGGCTCCTGTAATTTTATAAATAATTCCGGGACGGTGGAAGGCTTGGCTCGCGAAGTGGAAGGACTCGGCGGCGGGGGTGGAAGGTGGAGAAGAAGACGAAGAAGGAGGAAAAGAGGGGTCAGGAGGGGTGAGTTTTATCCAGTCGTAGTTTACAGTGGATATTACAGCGAGCTGCTCGCGGGGGCGAGCAGTAAACAATTCGAGGCATTTTAATGCAGCCCCCAGCGGCCCGTAAGGAGGACTCGAAACTAACGTACCTTAGGTACCCCTCTACAGAACTCTTCTTTCGAAACGAACGAAAGCGCGAATGAAAGAAGAAGCGGGAGGAGAGAGGCCTTATCCCTTAAGGCCTTCGTACGACCATCGAAAAGGCATACTATAAGGCGGCTTCGATCTCGAACACCCGGGTAAGCCTACTCTCGTTTCTTTATCCCCGGTCTCTTCGACTGCGGCTCGTCCAATTCTATGGTGCCTCTTCTCTGTTTGGCTCTTCTTGCCGCGAACGTCGAATCGAAATCCTCGACAGATTTCCGGCTAACACCTGGTAACGCCTAAAACACTGCTTCAATTCCGCGATTCTCTCTCTTTCACAAAGGGTTCTCGAAGGCTCTCACCTATATAAATCTACATCATCAACAGTCAAACTTGTTTTTGTGCGGTCTTGCTTTATGCGATTTTTTTGTATGATTTGTTTTGCGCGATTTCTTTCATGCGTTATATGTATGAGAATAATATGATATTGTACATTTGAATTCAACGAACGCTAGCATACAATGGGATCCATTATTAACCCATTTACTGCCAACTACGACATGTCTCGTAGTTCAAATTATTGCTATTATTCAAGGGATATGTTTATAGAGAAGATTGTAAATTTTGTTTTTAACACAACAAATTTATTTTCTTTTTATTATTTAAATAATAAGCTAGATTACACAGGTGTGGATTACGCATTTTTAAAGCAAATATTATTATTTAATTTAACTTTATTACATTATTGTTATTTCCATCAATGTGTTCCAACTATGTATGTTGCCCTATAAACCCAGATATCCTTTACCATAAAAAATTCACAATAATTCAATATTTTTAATATACATGTCGGCCATATTGGATCTGCCATTTTGAATGTTTAAATTCTGATATCAGATTCGAAGTTTGCGGCCCAAATAACTCGTAACTACCAAGTTTCATAAAAATTTAATAAATTTTAATATTCATATCGGCCATATTGGATCCGATATTTTGAATTTCGAAATTCTGATATCACATTCGTAATTTGCAGCCCAAATAACGCATGCATACCAAGTTTCAGAAAAATATGATAATTTTTTGATATACATATCGGCCATATTGTATTCGATATTTTGAATTTCGAAATTCTGATATCAGATTCGTAGTGTGCCAATGAATACCCGAAAACTGTTTCTAATTTTTTTTTTTTTTTTTATTAAACTGTTTCTAATTTTGGCCGCAATTTTGACCATCCGAACCACTGTGCGTCTATTGCATTGCAGACAGTATATGGCTTGACATTAGTTACATACTTCGCCCTTTAGATAGGATTAATTTTTAAGTGAGATTAAATTTAAATTAATTATTTTTTCTATTTATATATATAGTTTTTTTTGTGAATTTTATTTAATTTTTAGACATAAGTGCCCTCTTAAAATGAATATTCTTAAGTGAAGCTTTTTTAATGCAGTCCCTCTTCACAGCATAAAAGCAATTTTTCTTCAATATCCTATGTACAATTATTTGCTGCAGCTATTTATAAAGTTTCTAAGTATTTCTTTTTGTGGGTTTATTTTTATGCGATCCCTATCTACGGCACAAAAACAGGTTTAACTGTATATTAATCGTAACTTGTATAAAAAATATGAAAGGTTGCCAATTCGAAAACTTCTTTATTGTACTAACAGTCGTTTTCCATTTTCTCAATTTCACAATAGCTTTCGCGATATCTGCGAGAAAATAATTATTGACACCTGCGGAGAATGTGCAAAATTATTCCTTAGAAGGATATCTGTGAGACATTTGAAACATTATTTGAAAAAGAACTCTATTAAAGTATATCAAAGTATACAAAGAAAAGCAGCGTTATAAAAATTTGTCCGATCTCAAATCATAAAGTAACCGGATTATATAGAATAATGGACATACGGTTTCATTCGCAGTATACCTTATCCGAGTTATTAACGTTTCGGTGCTCCGGAACACCTGAAATGAAATAATAACGCGGTCGGAGCGACAATATTTCAACGAATTGAAATTTCATCGTCCATTGGTACGACCCAAAGAACGGCGCGACATTTGAATTCTCTTTACCTCGTGGAACACTTAAATCCACGAACGAGTTCTATCAATTATCACCGTCCGAATCGCGTAATGGTCCAAAGAGCCGATCGATTATTAATGAAGTGGGTAACGTCGTGTATCGCTGCGAGGGTTGGCCCACCCATCGGGTGTTTAATGGGTCGTTAGCCTCGCGAAATGAACGAAATCCGCCCCTTCCGTACTCGGCGTGTCGAAACCCTGATTACCTTATCAATCATGTCGACAAATCCACGACACTAGTGTCTTTTAGTGTCACGCAAAGTGGGAAGTTTCGAGTAAACGACACACCATCGTTAGATTCACGAAAATATACATTTCTTAACACTTTATTTACCGGAAGCCTATTTATAGGCTTTTTCGTTCCAGTATTTAGCTTTTTGAATTTATTTACTGTGTTGATGGTTGTCTACTTACAATTGTCAGTGTTTGGAAACAGACTCTGTTTTCAATGTACCCAGTAACAGTATGGAGGCATTATTATCAGCCTAGATTGGCATATGCTACTGTAGAAAATTCTCTTTGAATTAAAGACTGTTTCTAAATAGCCCGGTAGATGAAGTGTTTTTTTTTTTCATTACATATTTAACGTCGCATCAACCTTTGGTTATTAGCGACAGTTTCTTATGAGGTTTTCTCCAATGTTAGATGTTGGTCTATATATGTGCATCTTTAAGTAGCTGGATTATTTCGTTTAAGTTTTCTTTTGTGCTCCACGCTTCCTTTAAACTAGTAGGTAGTTCGTATTGTATGCGGAGTGGTTCCGTATTTTTACAAGTGAATATTACGTGTTCTATCGTTAGGATTTCGTTGGATGTACGGCAAGTGGGTCTAATGGTCTTCTCAAGTAGGTGTTTACGTGTGTAATTTGTATGTCCAATTTTGATGCGCGTAATTTTCACTTGTTCTAGTCTGTTGAGGTGTCCTGTGGGTGATTGTTCGAAAAAGTCATCTGTTATTCTATGGATTTTTAGTGTCTTTTCTGTTTTCCAAATGTTGTTGCATTTTTTGTCGATGCACTCGCGCAAGTGTCTTTCAATATCTTGCAGAAGGATCGGTAAGGTAAAGTGTTAATATCATACGACAAGTGTGAAAGTAGACTGGTTTCATGAAAATATAAATTTCTTAATAATATAATTATATTAGTATCATAGGATAAGTGTGAAAGTAGACTCGTTACGTCGAAGGGTGCGTCGACGCGAAGGGTTTTAAACGACCGACGGCATCTGTATTCTTCGCACATTACGTCAACTGCTTCGTCTCCCGTTTCCTTCGTCTGCCTATTTTGCCTCGGGCTAACAAAAAATTTCATAATTCAACTCGACGGTGAACACTCATCGTTAATATATTTCCGCTCAGCGAAAATTTCGCCTTGGCCCGGCTCCAATTCGGACGATCCTTCAAGGTACGACCTTTAAACTCCGGGTGCTTTTAAGGTGCGTTCACAAAGATCGCGGCCTCCCCCGGAGTGTAGCGGCATCCAAAACGAAATACGATAACCACTTAGCCCCGCCGTATCTATCAAATATAACCCTTATGCCGGCGGTTAGAGGGTGTGGTGCACCCCTGGGAGAGCCAGGAAAGGACAACCTTCAGGAATTTATACTACGGCCGGTCTCCCTCGCCCTCCCACCGCTTTATCACTTATTCATATAGCGTTGCGCGAGGAAAAGTTGCCCTAAGTGCCTATAAACGTTTAGTCGCCGCGTGTTTCTGCGTTTTCAAAAACGCACTCCTCGTGATTCGATATCATCCGATTCCTTTATGGCACGCCGTCGCGAACAGCCTCCGTGTTCACTTAAGGGGGTATTCTAAAGACACTTTAGTCTAGAGCGTCAATTTTTAGTTCTTGGTGTAGCAGTGTGATATATAATATGAGGGTAAGTGTCTGAGTGTATCCGTGTATGCAATGGTTGCGTGGGAACGCGGTGTGATTTGTTATTATAATAATTCGGAGTTCAGTTCGGTCGAGACAGTTGTAAAAGTCAGACAATAAATAATTCGTTGTCAAACTGTAAAGATCGATTCAGACTATACGACACGGACCGGCAACGACACGTACCAGCACCGACACGACAAAACATTCAAACACGCGTTTTAATTGAACTATTCACACTTAACGACACCGACCTGAACGTTCCGTCAACGGGAATAGTGTGAATAGTTCTATTAAAAAGCCTGTTTTAATGTTTTGTCGTGCCGCTGCCGGAACGTGACACGGTCCGTGTCGTATAGTCTGAATCGACCTTAATACGTTTTAAAGTCATTAGATTCCTACATTAGTGAGGACTTTTTTATTTGAGCCGTTCATTTTGAAAGTGTCCTAAGTACAAGTGTCGTAATTGCATCAGTTATTTGTTGTTAGCTATAGTAACGTGTACTACTTGAAGTTAATTGTCATAAACAATATTTTACGGTCAGGTACATTCAGAATATACGATGATTTTGGACGTATAAATTTTCAAAGTTATTTTGATAGTTGAAAAAGTTACTTTGAAAGTAATGCACCTGCGGTTAGTCCGTTATTGATAATGTCGGAGATTGTGGATTATTAAATGTCCGAAGACAGTGATGATGGTAATTATAATTAATTAGTATTTAAACAGTTAATCTTATTTTTTGGATAGTTGCTTTAGTTAAATACTCGGTTAATACGATTAAAAATCATTCAAGCAATACGTAGTTACAAATGTATTTAGAGTGAAAATATTAAATTATAGAAATTAGCAAACATATGTGGAAAGAACAAAACAACAAAACCGTTTAATTCAGAAACTGAAAGTAAATTAAAAACGGATTAGAATTAATTACTTAATTAATTAAATATATATCACTGGAGTATCATGACTTCTACAAATATCCTGAATTGAATAAATGGGGGTTTTCAAGTGTTGTAATAAAATATAAAATAAATTGAATATCGTTTTTTTCAATTTGAAGTATTTCAAATTATATTGAATGGACTTGAGCTATTTCAAATTTTATGACGTTGATTTTGAAAGTGACTTGAATCCATTCTCGGTAAGAAGAGAGATATTATTTACTTAACGATAGCTATTATTTTAGTAGAAATTGTAAATTTAGCTCTCTTAGATAAATGTAAGAAGTGTGATATGCTGGTAGGAATTTATAAGGAATTTTTATAAAGGGTTTTGCACACATATTTAATTAGATATAGAGGAACATTAAGAGAAGATTAAAACCCAACGCTCGGTTACTTGTTTGTTGAAAATGAATGTCACTTTTGCACATTAAGTTGAAAAAATAGTATGAAAAATCATATGCGCATGGGAAACAAGGCTATTTTTTAGTACTTTCGTTTTTTTACAATTTTAATTGAACTAATCAAATTTTCAACTTTAAACTTCACTAAGTTGTGTTTTAAACATCGATAAATAAATTAAAAGAAGAAAAATGACGATCGTACAAGTGATTTTTCAGGAAAGGTACATTTTGTGCCAAAAAAAAAAAAACAGTGATTTTTGTACCCTTTTTTCAGTGTATTTCCAAAGCTATCACGGGCGTAAAAATGAACATTTTTTGGTGCAGCTACGCTGTAAATTAAAGCTTAAAGTATAAAAAAAATAATGAGCCTAATTTTATTAAGTTGTGAGTAATAGAATTGGAGAAACCACCGTGAGAAGCAAAAGCAGGACATCTAGAAGTTCGCGTTAGGTCAAACGTTCAGGCTTCTCTTAAGAGAATTCAATAGTCTTTTAGAAATATTTAGATTATCATGATGAACTGTCGATAAAAAAAAATATATATATATATATATACATGTAGAATTGAGTAAACTCCTCCTTTTCGAAGTGGGTTAATGATACATCTGTGTTAACGAGGATAACAATCTCGAGATCATCATTTCTAGGATAATCTATGTTTCACTGAACATTATAATAATACGGAAGAATAAGCGTAACCGATAGAACAACATAATATTTTAAACATTTACGCAATAGCAAATATCCTGACAATCTTATAATTATCTTATAATTTCTTTAATTTCTTTAATTTCTATTTGTTACTCGAAATTCCTCATCCAGACGAGAATGTTGTTCGCGACCGTGTCTCATGGTCATTTTTCCCAGGAGAGGGAGAACTGCAAATTATTTTCCAGTCATTCGTCGGCTCGACCTGTATCCACGGATATAACGGGTGATCCCGAAGCTCCCGTGGGAGAACGGTCGCGTCGTATGCGCTCGTGGCACGGATACAGCCTGCACGAAATATCCCGCCTTATGGTGATCCCCATGGCACATCCACGTTGGAACTACGTTCCCCATAACTCGCCCCGGTCGGATTTTGACCTTTCTCGTTTCTATGTGGTTGTAGACCTTATGCACGAACCCCGGACTGGCATTGGTTCCTCGATCTTCGACCGAACATGTCGAAACGCGATCACGAGGGAAACCGCGGGGAAAATTTTCCGTTTCGTTCGCGTTTTATGGACAGGGATCGAGAAAGGATTTTCGGGATTCCGAGTGAAGATTATTTTGCGTAATCGAAGTATGGTGGCGTCTCCAGACGGCTGAACAGCGTCTAAAAACTGAACGATTGTAGAACACGGTGATCCTCGACTGGGCCTGTGACGTATTTTCGAGGGTACGAGTACGGTACGCCGAAATGAGCTATCGCGATCACATATGAATAATTTTTGAGTCTTTTGTGAACCTTTCGTGTAGAGAAGAATGACCAAAGTTGGACCTAGAATTGGTTTTTCTTGTACAACATTCCTAATATTAACGACTCAATTTAACTTTCAAATAGAGAAGGATTCTTAATCGGTTATCTAGAAGACTGCTTTGGCAGTATTCGTTTAAACGATTCGTTTAAATAATTGCAATATGAAAAACATTTTTCAATTTACGAAGTGTCAAAAATAATGATTCATAGTGTTCCAAACTCGGGCCACCTATTTCTGACGTATTAAAACTGTCTAATACAGATGTGTTTTTCAAAAATTGTGTATTTACGTGTTTTAAAAATTGATGTATAAAGATCGAAAAATATTTCGCATATAACAAGGTACATAAAGATAAATGAAACTAATCTAAGATAATTCAGATAACACTCAAAAGTATCCGGACACTGGCTTCTGTTCTATGAAATATACTTTAACTTTGTACGAAAGGTATTTCAAACGCTTATATCAATTTAATTATTATTGTTATCCTCCTTGAGGTATCATAGCGCGATAGAATTAATTTTTATGTGCAAATTATATGTGTATAATATGTTATAATGAGTATCCAGTGGATTTAATCAAATTCATCAAGAACTGGTGAGTAATAATGCAGTTTAAATAGAAATTATTTCATACTTTTCAGTGCATTTTCTCATACTTTTAAGTAATTATATCTTGAGCTTGTCAGTATTCACATGAATTAACTTGAAATTATTTCATACTTTTCAGTGCATTTTCTCATACTTTTAAGCAAATAATTGATTAAGACTATTGAATTAAGATTAAGATTATTGAATTAAGAATTAAGATATAAATCTTGAGCTTGTCAGTATTCACACGAATTAACTAGAAATTATTTCATACACTTTAGGGCAGTTTTAATGTTTTTCGAAGTCTACGAAAATATTACAAGTGAAAGTTAAATGATTTTGAATGGTGCATAACATGCAACTAATTTTATGCACTTTTGTGCATCGATGTATCGGAAAAATGCAACTGCTCTTTTTTCTTTTAACGGAAACCTATATTTCTGATGACACAAATCGATGCAGTTTTTTGTGCTCTACAAAAAAGTATTAACATACTTACGCCCTAAACTTGTTCGTTAGGAAGTTATTAATGGTAAAAATTATCCGAACTATTTACGTCAGCAAGTATCTAGTGTTCGAACGGTCCTCCATTCCAGTCCAAGCACTTTTTCGTTTTGGTTTGTTTATGGTAAATATTGCAAAGAAATTTAAAATGCAGTATTTAAATGAACCGGAAATGAATACAGCGTTGCGGGCACTGTTCTCTTCAGACGTCTCCAATTTCGTTAATTTTCCGAATTCAACAAAATCCTTTGGCAAATACATTTTCAAAAGTCTATACTTTGAGAACATGCAAAAAAAGAAAAGAAATCGATATTTTTCGAAGTTCTAGATCAGATAACCCCCTTAAGTAACTAATAAATTAAAAGTGTCCATACGACCAACTGGCTGTTGCCATTACGCGCGCTTATGTTCGCAATTGTATCGAAGGTGCGAGCGTTTCGATTGGGTTGAATGAGATTGGTGACGCGAATCCTATCCACCGGAAGTCGGATAGCGGCTCGTGTCTTCAGTGAATCTGTGGCAGAATGGATAGAATCGTCGACACCTTGGCCTAATCGGGAACTAACCGCGCTTGTAGCCGGGAACGATAGCATCACTAGAGGGTTGTTATAATGCGATCACGTTATCTTGACGTTGTGACGGTGAAGCGCGAATTGCATGTAATCAGCAGTACCCGCGTCGATCCTGATATAGACGTTTCCGGAATTGTTGAGCCTGTTGGTGACACCATGCTGTTAATTCAGTGACGCAAGATAGCGGCCCATGTTTTGTTTCTACTGTCACGAACGATTACTAATTATTATCGCGGGAGTTAATTCGGCAGCCGAAGTTCAGCCTTATTTCCATCGTGATCGACGAATTTATAGTTTATTTGCTAGTTTATTGCCATTGATGGAAATCCGGCTTTCGTTTATGGTTTATTTGCATTGAACCAGTGTATTGGAATTTCAGTCTCCTACTCTGTTGATGTACTTAGGAAAATGTTCGTTTCAGGTTACTCTGATTCACTGTAATCAAAAATAAACTTTTTGAAGACATTGAACGACCTTCGATTATACACAATTATACTATATTGTAGATCACTGCGTTCGTCTTGAAACGCTTTATTAGAAAGTACGTAAGAAACGATATTATTGCATTAAACAAAAAAAAAAGTAAACATAAGACGAATGACCTTGATTGTAGATTATTGCATTTGTTTTACACGCTTCATTAGAAAGTACGTAAGAAACGATATATTTTGGATTGAAAAAAAAAATTAAACGTGTAGTACGTATTTATGTATTTGTAGGAAATTTGAATGTGCAAGAAACTACAAAATGCAAAGAATATGCAAGAATATAAAAAAGATTGGAAGTAAAGTTCACGTTATAATATTTGCAGAATAAGATAAATTCCTATTTAGGTTGAATATTTGTAGGCACATTCGCGAAGATTTTATTTTGCATAAAGATCCGCAATCTAGTCATTATTTATAGATAGATGTAAATCTTTCTGCAAATAACTGTTAATTGAACCAGAATTTTCAAAGTTAATATGGGCTGGTGAATTTATAACTAAAAATAAAGTAACATAATACATAAAACTTTGATTTCTTGTGATGGATATATTGCTCAACGTAAAAAGTACATGATTCCGAACTTCAATTATTAATATGACGCAATTCGTGTTTGTCACATTTTGCAACGAATGCAAAAGGTTAATATTAATATATAATATAAATATAATCCAAAACCAAATCATGTACAATATTAAAAGAAATAATAATAATATAAATACTTCGGAACGGAAATACTTATCGAAAGCAAGAAAACCGTGGCGAGTTTCGAAAGTATCGCGTTTAGGAAAAATTTAAAAGACGCGACCGATCGGCATCGAGGTATCGAAACATCCGTTTAATATCGGGGAAGCGAGGATGGGTGGGGACGCTATAGCAGGCAGATTTTAATCCTTGTCGTACCCGCGAAGGGAAGGGAACGACGCTGAAGTGACTTGAAGTCTCTTCAGGCGAGATGCTTAATTCCACCCCGTTCTTCTACAACCACCCTCCGGGCGTAGCCCGTCCCCTGCCCCCTCCTTTTGCACCCCCGGAGGAATAATCCTCTGTTCTTTAATTCTCCTCCACCGTCGGATGGACTGAAAATTGTATCTAAACGTTGCGGATACGCGGAACGGTTACGCGTTCCGGCGTAAACGTTGTCGCCGTGTCCGATCATCCATTCGTCCGAACCTCGCGCATCCCCTTTCCGCTTCGACGGGTTCGTTTCTGTCGCGACACCAGACGCCGATACGACGAATATTCTCTTTCTTGATAACCAATATCGAGTGATTACCTCCACGAGGTACCAAGTTTCGCGCGGGCAACGACGCCGCGCGAAACGAACAGATTTCTCCAGAGAACGAAAAATTCCGGCGTGCTTCGAGCTGCACCCTCTTTCATCCCCCTCCGCCCCTCCCTACCGTTGCCGCGCCTTCTTTTTTTTTCATTATTTTTTAGTATCCTCCCTGACAAATGTATCTGTGTCCTCGAGCGCGCTACGCCTTTCATCTCTCGTCTCTGCAGTCAGAGCACTTATACGCTCCGTACTCTCTCCTCTCCCCTCTCTCTCTCTCTCTCTCTCTCTCTCTCTCTCTCTCTCTCTCTTTCTCTTTCTCTTTCTCTTTCTCTTTCTCCTACACCTTTCTTCCCTCCCGCCATCTTTTTCGGTCTCTTTGGTCCCCGTCCTTTTCTCCTCGCTTCATACCACTCCACTCTTCGCGTTCCTCGTCTTCCGGTCTCACCCTCGCAATTTTTCGTCCTTCTTGCACTCCGCTACACCCCCTCCCCCCCCCCAACCGCCAAGCTCCCAATGTACCGGCTCTGTGTCGCGTTTTCGAGAATACAACGTCACGAGTACCAAGCTAAAATACATCGTGATTTTAATACTTTTAACGTCTTTGTAATCTGCTTTTCACTCGCACAACCGGTAATGCGACACACCGAGAGCCGCCTCGGGTGCACACTGTATCCGGTTGTCTTCTTTTTCAACGTCTCCTTCCACCCCCTCCGGTTTCCGTTGCAACGCGGCGTCCTGGAGGACGTCGCGTCGGGGCGGTGTATCGACCATAGGTTGCGAATTTATTTATTTGCACGGGGCGATCCCTTTCGTACGAAAAGTAATACAATCGAGAGGGCGAGGAACGAAAGGAAAAACGTCGGAATTATCCCGGTAGCCGGCGCTGATTCCATCTCTGAATGCCTCTAACTCTATTTTACAAAGTAGTAATTTAGTTTTACCTTACCTTAGAAAAATTATTTACCCCGTATAATGTTTTTCTTTGTAGTTAGTAACTTTTGTAAGAAGACTGTTTTGATAGCTTTATCTCCTTATTGAACCTATTCGCTTTTGTTGGAATAATATTGTTTAGTTAATGCAAAAATATATTACACTGTGTATTAAACAAAAGGCTCCATCGCCAAAAATCGATAAGTCTTTAACTATATTCAAACCTGTGTATCTTTCATAATAAACGTATTGTAGACTCGTTACTGTTATTATCTTCTTGTTAATTTTCGCCAGGATCTTCGTGTCTTTATTTTTCGTTTATTGTGGACGAAAATCGTTCTTTCAAGCTTTCATAAATGAATAAAACAAAGATTGAAAGTATCGGTTAAGTATTTATATGATACCATATTCCACTAGCTTTAAACGGAACACCATGTATACATATAAAATTGACAATATTTTATATTCTTACGACAAAACGCGTATACGTATATAAAAAATACTGTAAACTTCCTTTTTTAATACGTTGTTAGGGACCACACAGATAGTATAAATCTAGATTTGCAACCCTCCACAACGTAAGCCGAGTTACAGCCGGACTTCTTTCAGTTTTTCGCAAAAGAGTCACCAAAGCAGTATCCTGACGAGAAAAGCCACTAGTACTTTATTTAAAGTAGATAAAATTTGCTAGAATTAGAGATGTATTGGAGCTTTGTAGCTTCATTAGTTCCAGAGATACAGCTCTGTGAAAATCGACAAATTTTCCAAAAAAGTGGAAATTGTAACTTGAAGTCTACTTTCGACCTATATATTGATATAAATACTCATCCTACACTAAACTCATGAGAAATGATGTTGCAGCAAATTTAATTACCTTAACTTTAAAACCACAGCGGGACCTGTACCTATTATATACTTTTTTAACTAATAAAAATGAAATGAAATAAAAATCCGGTTCAAGGAAAAATTCTAAAAAAAAGTATAATTGATACCGTAGATACTTGGACTTACACTCTCATTCTTTAGATAAGTTACTTCATTAGAATGCACAGTCGTATACTCAACGTCAACACCTAATTCTTTACTCTCGCAATCCTTGGATCATCGTGTGAAAGTATATCTGTTATCTGTTGCGTATATCTGTTGCGAGAGAGCCAAAGAGTTAAGAATTGTTTCACGAACGTAATTTCGCCATTCGTTTCTGCCAGCGAGGAGTTAAAAAAAAAAGGAGCAGCGGCTCGAACAAGATATGGCGGTGGCCGTTCCGCAATTTGGGTCGAGAAGTGGATCCGCGCTCGTCTCGGCGCGGTTAGCTGAAAACGTGTCCGTTGTAGGGTCCCTCTTTCGAGATAATTTCAACGGCGGTCGCTCGACGGGACAATTTTTTCGTGACGCTCACGGTACCAGCCGCTTTGTTTCCGTTATCAGAAATTGCGGAGAGCCGCGCGCTGTCTCCTCTTCGTATTCGCAAGGGCGAGTAATTACGCGCGTCAGGGAAACGGGAAAATGCGTTCGTATGCTATCGACTTTCCCTTGCACGAGAGTTTAATCGAGAACTGCCCTTTTACAGGGAAGGCACGTGCGTACACGGTAATACCTCGCGTAATTTTCGAAAGTCAGGACTGTCAATTATCGATATACGAAGGAGATCCCGATGACCGGAAGGATATTTTTTATTCGAGCTGATACGATTTTCTTGAGGTAAGGTTCCTTAAGGGACATCATAACGGTTTGAAAATACAAGCATCTTCGAGGACTTTTTTCGAACAAGTAATCGTTAATTAATTGCTTTTACAGTTGATATAAAGTCGGTCTCATAAATATTCATATCCTCTATGTCTATGTATTAAAGAAATTTGTGTAAATTAAATGATAGGATTTGTTTCCAAATAAATTCACTGTGTGTATATAAACGTGTAAAGTCTATTTATGTACTTATTTCTAATGAAACGTTTATTCGCAAACATCACACCTATCGCTTAATTTAGACAAATTTCATCAATAGACATAGACAATAGACATAGCGGATACGAACATTCATGGAACTGACTGTAAACATATTGAACAGTATAAGAAATCAATTTTTAATCGGATTTATTCATCCATATCCGCTATAGGGATAATAGATATAATAACATCTATTTTGACGTATCTAGAAGGTTTAATATTATATTAGACATGAATTGTTACTCGAGTTTGATTACTTGATACCTTCGAACGTGAAAAATGAAATTCAGTTTCAGCGACAATACATTTTGCGACCATCTACTTTGTAAATGATATATTATTAGAGAATATGTGAAAAATTATTTAATTATTTCATTAAATTGATGTTTATATTATTAAATTTAGTGTATTCCGCGGTTTCATCGCAGTGGAATAGTATTCTTATTGTATAACATCTCCGTGCACCACCTATTTGGTCCAAATTTTGCCAAAGACTTTCTTTTTATTTAAATATTATAAGGTGTGAATTTCAGCCGAATCGGTCCATAAATAAGAATTTTCGAGAAAAGCGAGCCCAGTGCTATCTAGGAAAGTCTAACACGAACATAAATAACCCGGAGCACCGCACGAACACATGGTGTGAATATAAGGTGGATAGATTAAGTGGTTCCAGCCGTCATAGTCAGACATACATACGCGCCAAGATATCTCGCGAGTTTAGCGATCAAACACAAAAACAAAGGTCACGCTTAAGGTAACTTTCAACGAGGAATCCAATGGTGTCCTTGGATTTGACCTTGAACCTAATTTTCAAGGTTATTTCAAGGTCAACTTGTTTTCTTTTAACGGGAACCCCTATTTTTTATGCCGGAATCGAAAAGACCGGAAAGTTTTACGTTTGGATATGTACTCAGGTCTAGGTCAGGTCAGGTCAGGTCAGGTCTACGTGATCCGTAAGTCGCGTTTGTATCATTCATATTCTAAGATTTTATTTACTTTCGACTTTTCGAAGTCATATTTTCTTGTTGTCGAAAACAAAACCTAAGTACCGAGGATTATAGGAACGTAAACAAGGATTGGAATGGAAAAGTCGACCTTTCGTGAAGATCTCGGAGTCTCGAATGTGAGAATGTTTTCTCTTGAAATGTTAAAATTGTTTCTGCCGGTCTTGACCACCATCCTCACCCTTGTCACCTCCCTGTCGTACTCCCGCCACATTGAGATCCTATGGTAGGGGTGCAAGGGTATCGTGTTCCGCCCGCACGCTGCTACCACACTCTGGTAACGCAGGGGTTTTTCCCTGAGCAACCTCATCGTAAATGTTTAAACATTTTTGGAGACTGCTCAGGATCCCCGAACACGTGTATTCCTGGTGTCATTTTATGACGGGGTAACACTGGCTGGTCAGCTGGTCGAGACCAGTTAATCTCGAAGTGACACTGGTTTCGCTAAATAAAAAATTAAACAAATCCATTTAACTTACTTTTAAAAGAGGACTAAAAGGAAATAATTTTGTTCAAATCTTCGTTGACAAAATCGTATCGAATATCTACGAATCTGATATTATCTCTTTGACTGCTAAATGCTGTAAGTAGTAACGATTGCTGTTTTCCCTCTCCTCCAGGAATTATAATATATTAACAGGAATTAATATATTAATTTATAATATTATAAACTGAAATGGTCCAAAAACTGTTTTTTTTTTCTTTGCACTGATCACGGTGAATACATCATTTCCAAATTTTTTTTCCCTGAAGGAACATCAATCTTTTCATTAACAGTATTCAATATTGTCGTATCGACCAAAAACTACACCAAACCTAGGGCAGTATGTACATAAACACTATTCAATATTGCTCCCCTACCAAAAGCTACCACAAACCTCCTCAGACAGTATGTACATTAACAATATTCAATATTGCCGTTCCCACCAAAAGCTACTCTAAACCTACTCAAACAGTATGTACATTAACAATATTCAACATTGCTGCCCCCGTAAAAAACTAATCCGAACCTGCTAAGACAGTATTTCCGTATAAACAGTATGTACCCCAAACCTACTCAGACGGTAGATTTCGGGCTTGGTGCTATGATGTACCTCCAAGTAAAAAAAAAAAGTTGGAAATGACGTACTCACTGGGATCGGTGCAAAAAACCACTTTTTGACCCATTTCAGTTTCTAACCCCTGGGGAAAGGGGGGAGTTAAGGGTCAATACCTATGATAAAAAAATCAATCTGATAGCTAACGATTATGATAGAATTTTTGTTCGCAACCAAGAAACTACGCGATTGTACCAATTAAACTAGGATTTTAATCAATTCTCAAACAATTTCAAATCCCATTTAGAGATTCTGTTTCCGAATAACAAATCGTCCTAATAGTACAGCGTTCGGACACAAAAGTAATTCGAACAATCGATGTTCGGATCACTCTACCGTACATTGCTTGATAACTCGATTGGACGAGCGAGTCCTTCCGGCTCGACAAAGTCGGGAGATCATCGTGGGAACGGAAACGGTTGACGAGATTAGTAAAAAGCATCCCCAAAAGCTGTCGTGACTTTTCGCGGCTCTCGCTGCGCTTCGCAGGCCCAGGTAAGACAGAAGCAAATCCCACGATTGGCTCGAGCGGTCTTTAAAGAGGGTTTTAGCCGACACGTTGTACACACGGAAGGCGGTCTGCTAAGTAAAGATTCCAAAGCGAAGGGGTTGCCATCTTAATCCGCGGGGCGTCTGTTTGTGGTATTACCGCGTTAAGGGATGAACCTCCGAAACACAACCGCTTCTTCCCCCATTCCTTAGGCGTTATTCGTGAACAATTATAAATCGCGATATTGTTGCTCGGTTTTCACTCGCTTCGGGGGGCGTAATCGTCTTTCGTTGGAGAACCGAAGCTTAATCTTATCTGCATCGTACTTGTAGGCAGGTGACAACCATTTCGAATTCGATCCTTATCGGGCAAGATACTGATAAATGCACAATGTGGACATTTTAATGGATGATATCATTTTATGAAATTTGGGATTTACTTCGTGTATCGGCCGAATCTTAGGAACTTTTAGCGTTTGCTATGTTTGCAGGCTTACGCGACCAACTGCCTCTTTTATTCATGTTCATCCCGACCAGTGCATAATCGTAATCACAAATTTTTCTGTGATTACGATTGTAATCGTAATATCAACTCACAAATATTTAATTACAATCGTAATCATAATTAGGATTACGATTAAATTGTATTCGTAATTATGACGACGATTAATTCGTAGACGTAATTATAATTACGATTAAATCGTAATCGTTATCAGAACTCAGAAACATTTGATTACGATTGTAATCGTAAT
>NW_026534579.1:0-20556 GCF_026225885.1 Hylaeus anthracinus
ATATTTCTAAATAAAAGAAGTATTTAAAAAATCAAATTATATTAGGTATATAAATAAGTTCGGTGGACTTTTTTTAGCAGAAGTGCTTCAAGGTTTGGTAAAAGCGCTGGGACAAGTGTATTATATCTAAGGGAGATTACTTTGAAGTGGACAGTATAAATATTGAGGAATAAATAAATATTTGTTGATAAAAATATAGTCACCTTACTTTTTGATCACACCTCGTATATTCAGCTGTAATTACATTTCAAATTGAAATTTCTTTCCCGCCGATCGGTGTCTTAAGGTATTAGCTTCACGCTACTAGATTCGCTATGTAACTTTAACCTAATTGGTTCATAACCTCGAAAAACAATACTTCACACCACGACGTTTCAGAAAGAGCACATTAGACGTTGTATTCTTTTTGCATTCGAGTTGAAGAAAAATTCTGCCGAGTTTACAAAAATGATTCTCATTCATGCGGCACATTCTCCCGATATGGCCCCCTCGGATTTCCATCTTCCTCGGTCGCTACGATACCACTTAGTTGATTCTCATTTCAAATCTTTCGAAGAAGTCGAAAAAAACATTCGTGCGTTTATTGAATCAAAACCACCATCTTCTTATAGAAACGGAATCCGCCAACTACCCGAAAAGTGGTAGAAGTGTGTAGAAAGTAATGGTGATTACTTTGAAACATAACGCATATTCCTTTTTCTTATAAATAAACATCGAATATATGATAAAAAGGCACCTAATATGTCCCACAAAAGTCTTAAAACTTTACGGTTGTTCTAAACGTATTCAATTTAGTACATACCGGAAACTTTAAGTTATGGAGTGATCTGAAATTATCTGTATTATAGAAGAGCCCCGCCGCCGCCCCCCCTCCCTCATAAATGATAGAGGGTTGAAATTCATTAAAATGTCCCTGGGCGCCAAATTTCCTTGCTACGCCTTTGTCTCGATGGTATTTACACGAGACGTCGAACGCGTGTTTTACAAACCCTATTCGTAGTCTCGTTAACGCTAACTACTTCGACCGTGATGTTCATCGTAACGGACAGGTGCTTCGCCGAAGATTGGCGAGATTGAACAGGCGTAACTTGTTAAACGATACTTGCGTTGATACAGGAATGTTCCATCTAGGGAACCCCCGTAACCACATGTAAGCAGAATATCACGTACGAACAAGAAGCGATTCCCTATTATTCTTTAATCCATCGGAATTCTCTCCCGTCTTATTTGTACGGTGTCTTAAGGGGTGAGGTAAGGAAGGGTGTAACGGTAAATAAGGGTAAATAAGTAAGGGCGAGGAATAAGTGAGGCCAGTCCAGCGATTCAAAAATTCATTTTCTTTCTTAATATGTTGCCTTGAAGGTTTCAGAATAAGAAAAACGATATTTCATAGCGCAGAGAAATATTAACCCTTTGCACTCGAGAGGTGACTCTCAGTCGCTAATAGGTTTCACGCAGCAAATTTACCAGCAATAATGTTTCTTTAGGTTTAATTTGTTTGGAGCTCGAAGTGTCGATGAAATGATTGTCGACGAGGTAAAGGTGACCTTATTTTCAAATCTAGATAGCTTAAAATTCATGGTAAAAGGCCTCGAGTACAAAGGGTTTTAAACAAAAGCTTATAAACAAATTTTGTTTCTACACATTAACATACATTTAATAAAATACCCTACCTGAATTTTTCACTAGTTTTCATAAATTTCTAAAAAAAATTCTCGAAATTAGCTTATTTTTTAGGAATCTGGAGTAGCCTCATCCCTTAAATAATTATTGACGTTTTCTTCCATCTTAGCGCCCGCATAGACATCTTTACCTGTTTTCTATCCTCTATGATTCAAATTAGATCAACCTTCCACGGTCGTTTTCAATTATTTAGAAAGGATAAAGTTCCAAGATAATTCCAAGACACTAAGTTTCGATAGATGCGAGAAAGTAGAGTATTTCGGGGGCAGGTAGAATCACCCTAGCTAACCTACAAACGCACTTACGTATGTGTATAACCAATCTAGATAGGGCAAAGGAGTGACCACTTTATTAGCGACCGAGTAGATGGCGGTTAATTTAACGGCTTGGACGTTTAATGATCGATTCGGCAATTTCACGCACTAGCCACCCTTCGGCGAAGGCTTTACCCGTAATTCGCGCTCTAACTCTGCACTCGAATTAAACAAAGTGTCTGTGCTTAAACCAAGGATTGGAAAGTGGCTAATCTCGATGCACGCTTCCCGTTGCATTAAAACTCGGGGATCGTAGATGTTATTTTGATCGAATTGCGAAATTTAGAAGATTGGCAAATTTTTTAGAGAAGATACAATTTAATGTAGTTTAATAAGAAAAGTCACATTATTCGAATTCTTACGATAGGAGAAACGTACTTCGAACACTTTAGAACATAAACGAGACGGAGGCATTGAACTCTTCGATGCTAGCGATATCAACATTGCCAATGCAAATTAGATAATTAGAATTGTGGAGCTTTTTATTTGTCCTGCTATCGCGTAAAATACTAAGGTCCTGGAATATTCAAAACAATTTTGATAGGTGAACCAGGGATAGCCTAGGCCATTGGGAAAAAAGTAATCTTCCCGTTATTTTGTCATATTTATTTTGACGTATCGTACCGAATATTTCATGTAAATATAGCATAATACTACAAAATATAGAATATTCAAGCATCACAGATCATAAGACAAGGAATAATAGCATAATGCAGCAAGATATAACATTATTCTTCATATACTGCACAGTATAATACAGCAACATTTGGTAGAATACATAATATTCCATCTAAATAGAGCATAATACTCCAAAATACAGAATATTCCAGCATTACACGCCATAATACAAGGTATAATAGCATAATGCAGCAAGATACAACATTATCCTTGATGTCACAGTATGATACAGCAATATTTAGTAGAATACCTAATATTCCATCTAAATAGAGCATGATACTGCAAAATACAGAATATTCAAGCATCACAGGCCATAATACGTTGATTTCTTGTTATAAATACGTTCCCCGATGTCTAAACATTCATATAAACCGAGTAGCATCCCAATAAATGACACGATTCAAAAATTACACTATTTAATACGACACCGTTTGTACATTTTTGAAGGACGTGGCTCCAAGTGCAAAAGGTTCCATATAGAAGTCTTTTTCTGACAATAATCGAAATACTTCGAAGAATCCATAGACATCATTGCCGATCTAATAAATGCAAATCGCAAGCAAAACCGAAATCGTGAAAATACGAGATTACTCTCTTCGATGCTTAACCCTTTAACCTATAACAATGTGTAAGACTCATGACGCAGCATTTGAGTTAAACATGAAAAACACACGAATGCAAGGAATTTTGTACCCGATTATGGCACTCATGATCCTACAGTAAATCGTACTAGGTTAAAGGATTAAAGGAAATATTTTAACGGAACATTTTGAAAAATTCATAGGTTTCCTCGGTAGAAAAGGCAACGAAGGATGGTTTACACTCGAAGAATACGAAAAGTCACGCGCGCGTAGAATGTAGGTCGTCTTTAGGCTGGTGGAATTAATTCAGTAGAATGGCTAGGGGAAGGGAAAAGCATTTCGCGTCCCTGGGGAACTATTCGCGAGTCCTTCGGGGTATCAATTGGCGTGCTCGTCCAGGTCGACAGCTGCGATAGTGAGACGCATTGTCCAGGGCTCTGTGCGGTCAGTTCCTTAATATTGAATAAGGCCGACCCGGCTACCGCTCCAATGGCGGCGAAATATTGACGGCTCCGCAGTCTGAATCTTTAGACACGCGAGCGGTTGATCAAATAAAAAAGAAAGTTAAGAACTAAATCGCCTTGTGCTTCGTTTTCCATTGCTAATCGAAGCAATATCTTTTAGCCAAAATAAGAACTAAATTACGTTATTTTTCAAGTTGACAGGACTTTTCAATGAGGAACTAAAAAAATTAATACCAAAGGCGAGACAATAACGAAAATAAATCTGGATAAGTTTCGTGTATTTGATAACGCTAAAGAAATTAAATACTGTGATAAATTTTAATACTTGCGCTGCGGATGACGAACATGTGCGACCAACTGAAAATATTTATATGATTGTTTTAAATCGGCTTGTGCTTCGTTTTCCATAGCGAATGAAAGCAATATCTTTTAACCAAAATAAGAAATAAATTACGTTATTTCTCAAGTTGACAGAACTTTTCAGGTCATAAAAAATATTTGGAATAGCCATTTTGTAGGCCGAACTCTCTAGTTTTAGAATCAGGAGATCAACATTTTTAGATTTCGGCCTACAAAATGGCATATCTTCGCGAAAAATGGTCATAAAAAATATTTGGAATAGGCATTTTGTAGGCCGAAATCTCTAGTGTTAGAATCAGGAGATCAACATTTTTAGATTTCGCCCTAAACAATGGCTATTCCAAATATTTTTTATGACCATTTTTCGCGAAACTATAGTCACTTGAATATGACCAAACTTTTCGAAAAATTGTAGTGATCCCTGGAATTTTGTCCAGCAGTGTAGTTCGGCGTTTCTACTTTAATGTCTGAGCTTCACCCCTTGCTTTCACAGAGCAACGGGACATCTCCCGAGGGCGATAAATACGTCAGTGGATGTACGGAATTACCATCTTTTCCGTATGAATTCGAAACGCTTAATCGCGATCCAAGTAGACGATTCATTCGTACAATCGTCCTTCGTTCGTGGAAGTAATTGTTCCGGGGAAGAATTCCATCGGAAAGATCGGGAATCGGAAAATTCCCGTCCTCGATGTCCGAGAGCTATCGACTCCGATCCCACTCAGATTTTCCCCGGGCAAATGAAATTTTCCGAATCGCGAGACACGCTGCGAATTCGTCGATGCGAAAATTCTTCGTCCATAAATCATAATCAATTGCTTTTTTTCTCGAGCATTTGATTCTGACACATTGTTCTCTCTTCCGCTGCCTTGCTTTTCGGTTTCCGTGATTCGGTGAACGCGCGAATACCTCTCCTTCGTTTTGCCAGCCCCGTATAACGCGTTGACAACCTCTGAAAGTTTCTTTTCCCGGGAATCGCAAGGATTTGTTGCGATTCGACTGGGTGATCTTTGTCGGAATTGCGAAAAATGGCGGAGATCGAGACGATATTTTTGCCAGATGACTCGCATAAATTCTTGTAAAACGGCTGCCACGTAAGCTCGGGCTTCGACTTGGAAAACCCCGTCGACTATTTCCAATTATTTCGTTCGAGACGTCGAACCTATCATTCCGTGAGAAACATTCGAAGAATGAAGTGCGGCGTGCTCTATCACGATCGTGAAAGGAAGCACAATTGGCATGGTGTCATTCATGGTTTTCACGCGAACCACTTCCTTTTAACGTTTTGAAGGTATAAAGTGTATTACAACGTTTTCGGTCTGTACCATGGAAGTCCCCTTAGCGATAAAAAAACATTTTTCTTATTTATACACTACTGTTTATTGTTTGACAACACCGCATTTATATTTACAATTTTTATTCGTCTGATTTGTATTAGATATTTTGATTATACGTAAAACTTTGTAGATTAAACCATTTCTCTACTTAACACATTGCATCGCGGTTAAATCGCAGCTGTATAAAATAATTTTTGAAAACAAAAATATAGGCGACTTCGAAAAATATTAAAACTCCCCGTAGACAGTGTACATGTATTACATTAACAGAATTCAATATTGCCGCCCTCGCCAAAATCTAACTCAAGCAGGAATTAAAAATATTTAATTTTGCGTCAACTACGAACATTTTATTTAACATAATTTAATGTAAAGGAAATAGAAATTTAATATATTATTTAATAAAATTAAATATAAAGGAAATAGGAATTATTTCATACTTTTCTCTGCATTTTCCCATGCTTTTAAGCAATTATATCTAGATCTGGAGAGTATTCATATGAATTAACTATAAATTGTTTCATACTTTTTAATGCAGTTTTATTCTTTGACTATTTTTCTTGGTCGGTCAATTTTTTGTCCAAAAATTAATTTATTATTAGGTATCTTATAATCCTCGATAAAAAGTAATTATATTTAATATCATTAGCGTGTATGATGAATTTGTTAAGAACTATGCAAGATGTAAAGTTACTTAAAATCGATCTTGAGGTTTTTATTTGAAAACAGACATCATTATTATTTTCTTCAATTCCTATATCAGTATTCTCCGGATACATTGAATAATCCGTACACTGTCAACAATATATCTAGTTACCAATGCATTCATCTATTTTAATAGACTTAAAAAATCGTTCTAATAAAATGTATACTTTCTTATTTATACCATAATTTATACTTTCTTATAAACATTTATACATACTGCATTGAAACCATGAAACGTATGAAAACGATGCTGCATCTTAACAGAATTCTTGCAATCTATACTGATACGATTTCCTTCAGATCATTATTTGTGTTCCATTCGGTACAGAAAATTAATATGAAAGAATTACTGTTTGGTATAATAACGTACATACATATAGTAGAGTGGAATCCCGTAATATCGCGAGACCGGCGGCGGCTTTCAAGCGATAAGCTAAAAATTCCGTTATTACACCGGACCGGTGTGCAATGCGTTACTTATTGCACTTCGGTATTTTCCGTTCTGCGAAATATTCACGAAGATCAACCCTTTAACCTACGATTTACTGTAATATCGTGAATGGCATAATCGAGTACAAAATTCTTTGCGCCCTTTCGTGCGACCTGTGTGACTCGTGTGACTCGTGTGTGACTCGTGTTTTTCATGTTTGACTCGAATCTTTGAGTCTCGTACATTGTTATAGGTTAAAGGGTTAAAGGAACGTAGGAATGATTACTCTACGTCGCAAACAAACTATTAATCGTTTCCTCGGAGTTATAGCCTTCATCCAATGAGTGTCTTGCTTTTTCAAAAATATTTCTATCTTGCCTAATAATGTATTAAAATAATTTCCAGACATTCTAAAATATTCAAAAAATTTTCTTCCGTCTTCAATTGACTCTGCGTACAACGTAACAAATTCTCCTTTACTTTCTCCTTTTCCAGGCTTCATGCACCCACTTCCGTTTCTTCGTCCTATTTTCTTCATTATCATCGTACAAACTTATAGCACTCATTGCTAGTTCATCATCTGTACAGTTCGCCATCTTGGGAAACACTGAGATTATAACTGATCAAACTCTACGGATATTAAGAACAATTGTCACTGAAACGTCGCGAATGTTACTGACACGGAACCGATACGGCACCGACACGTTACGGATATGTGTATACAGGGTGTGTACGTATACGCAGGGTGTCAATTCTACAACAAACCAAGAAAAAATTGCTCTTGGACATTTTCTTTGTGTCGTCTTACTCTCGAGTATTTTCAATTTTAATTTATTTTCTGTGTTTTCGACTTGACACTCTTTAAACGATCATAACTTCATTAAATTAGAGTGCGAATTTAAAACTAAGTACACCATTCGAAAGAACGTTAAATTTCCCATCTTTCTGGTGCAAAACCAAAATTTATTACGCAGATTTAACAAGTGAATAATTAGAGCGAAATTCAAATTTGTTGAAATTGTCACAATGTTAAGTTTGGCCTAATTTTTGACTTGTTAAATCTACGTAATAAATGCTTTCGCGCCAGGAACATGGGAAATTTAACGCTATTTCGAATGGTGTACTTAGTTTTAAATTCGCACTCTAATTTAATGAAGTTATGATCGTTTAAAGAGTGCCAAGTCGAAAACACAGAAAAATAATTAAAAGTGAAAATACTCCTAAATAAGAAGTTTCTAGAAAAATGTCAAAGAGCCATTTTTTGTTGGAAATTTGTCGTAGAATCGACACCCTGTGTAGACCTCTGATCGAACTCTAAAGGAACAAACAACCAACCCGTTCCCTCGAAAGGTAGACGAAGACTTAATCGGTTGAAATTTTTGTCACCGAGTCGTTCTCCCCCAAAAATGAAACAACGTCGATGGAGGTATGTCAGTCGATAGGAAAGCGTCTCTATTCATGGAAAATGCATCCCCCAGGCCGCGTTCACGAGAAGTTTTCGAAGACAGGGGCGTACGCCCGGCGGTTTCTCGCAGACACTCTTAAATTTGTGTCCATTGTCGTGCAGGACGAAAAGGAAGACGGAAGTCGCTCACTTGGCAGAAGTAGCGATACCAGCGTGTATTATGGCGGTTCGGTAGCGACCGATGGGGGATGGGGAAAAGAGAGAGAAGGAGGGCTGTATACACGGGCGGGGCGGTCGACTTTGGCGAAACCAGAATCGGCCATTGTTCGTTACGAGTGGCTATCTCGCTGGACATTTCCGTACCCGAGTAGGTACATACTCTGGCCACTGTGGCCTACCAGATATTTCGATGTCGTGCTCGAAACTCCTATCGAATATCATTGTCGTGTTCGACTTCTCGATGTCGGTCGGTGGGTACGGGATTTACTGCCGAAGCCCGCGAGCGCGGGTAAAACAATTTGCCCGGGTTCTCTTTATTTTTATTTTTTCTTGTTTTTTTTTATTTCTTCTCGCGCGGAGGCGCTCGACGAACAATTATTCGGAGGGGGGTTCGTAAAAAGGCGCGCGATTTTCAGCGGTTATTGGAAACATAGTTCCGGAGAGAGGATGGAGAAGAAGGGTGGCGTTCGATCGACGTTTCATTGCGTTCACGCCGTTATTCCGATGAAAAATTTGTTGGCTCGGCGGCGCATAACTGTAATGTATTTCCGTTGGGGCAGCGTGCGTTGGTTGCCGTGGCTTACCAGCTATTGCTAAATCGTGCTCGAAATTCCCGGCTTGTACGTCATTATGGAATTCAGCCTGCCAACAATGACCTCGTTTGCCGATCGAAAGTAATTTGTGATTTTATAAATGTCCATGCATGCGTGCTTCTTTCGTTTTGTTGTTTCCAAGTTCTTAACGAAACGTCGCTACGACTACTATTTAGAGAGATTTTAATTTCGAAGGAACAGAATAAGACGATAAGTGGACTGCGGTTGAAGACGGAATTTGGAAGATACTTTTCTTTCGATTTCAATTTATTACCTGTGTCTGTAAAGATATGAATTTGCATAAACATTCGGAGTTTAGTAACAAGCGTTATAAAGGAAGAATGCTTTAAATATGTTTAGACTATGCGAATAGTTGGTCAACTACAGGTCTTAGTCTAATGTATTTCGTGTAGAAAATTCGGTGTATTAAAATAATTAACGTATAAGGTTAATTATATCAGAGAAATTGTTCGTAATTACCGACCACGTTGCTGGACAGAGAGCTGCGCTCGAAATTTATCAATCTAACGACCACTTACTCCATAGTTTCCCAAAGTTACGATTCTGGATAACAAAAAGTCGTATTAGAAAATAATGATGCGAATTTTGAACTTGCTTTTACGTAGTAAATCATCTCGTAATTTCTTTTCTTATTTATGTATCGTTTTATTTCGTATGTTATTTATTTTCTATTTATACTTTCGTAGTACATATTTTGTACTAGAGTGCGCCTATTACCAGTGCTACTGAATCAACAACAATAATAATAATAATAATTTTACGTGGAAGCTTTTACGTAGTAAATCATCTCGTAATTTCTTTTCTTATTTATGTATCGTTTTATTTCGTATGTTATTTATTTTCTTTTTATACTTTCGTAGTACATATTTTGTACTAGAGTGCGCCTATTAACAGTGCTACTAACATCAACAACAACAATAATAGTAATAATATTGATATGTGAATAGTTCATTTAATATTCATCGATTGTATAAGTAATAAAACAATATTTTTTGTGTTCATGAGATGTAGAGTGAAATTAAAAAATTTATAATGAAAATACACTAAATTCTTAATAAGGAATGAATCTTCTTAACAAAAGAAAGAAATTATTATTATTATTACTTCTCGCGTAATAAAGAAAATACACAAACCCGACAATGGGAAAGCGACGAAAGTGGTTAATCGTCGGAACGCGAAGGAATTGTTACCGATCGTCCAATGAATATTGAAACGCGTTCGAGACCTATCGATCCTAAACGCGGAAATAGATTTACTGGCATCGAAAGATATAATTGGTCGCATCGTGAGTCGAATCCTTGGTAATTAAGGAGGTCGATGCCTGTCCAGGATGGACGTCGAACGAGCACGAACAGGGCGTGGTTGCAGTAAACGTCATCTGCAGGACACTAGACGTCACGGGCCACACGAATATCGCATACGCGTCACATTTGCATGCTCCTGTATACGCACACCATAGCCAGCCAGGAACAACGGATGCACATTGCGATGCAATGTGTTACCCTCCCCGAGTCTAGTGGCTGCACTAGGACTCTTGCGCCGAATTTTGGACGGCACTCGATGCGTCGCATGTTGTGATATTTCGGCGATCTGGCGGGACAAACGGTGATTTTCGAAATGTTCTAAATATTCTAAGTGCTTATGGATATTATAAATCAATAATAGAATGTCTTATTCGTCAGAAGACACAAATATTATTCCAAAAAGTAAGGTATAATTAATTGGGTCTGAAACTCGAGCATATAGTGTTTAATGCCTTTAATGTTTAATATAGTGATGACGCGTATCATTCGTTCATTTCTTTAAAGTGCGTAACTTGTTATACAAAGTTATTGCGCTACTACTTACTTATTACTAGTTTATTTCCATTCTTATTATCAAGACTCTTGCATTCTTACATGACTCCTGCATTGTTTTAATACATCTAATACGTTTTAATACGTCTGCAGTACCTCTTACTTCTCATCCATTGGGGCCCGCTGGCCCCCCTTTAGCTCGGGTACCTCGGGGTTGCTAAGCCAGTACTGTAGCTACAAACACTGCTACAGCCCCTGAGGACTATGGACGCGTATCGTTCGCTTGACTTCTTGAGTTCTCAACTGCATTGTACCAGTATGCTCTAATGATACTTGGGTGGATGTATTAAATTTGTATGTTTTCCAAGATATTTTTACACGTTTTCTTTTTTTTCAAAAATCCGTTTTATCGACCTCCTAAACCTCTGTAACAGTTAACGTGTAATTTAACGACTATTCTCGAATATAGTTACACTTTTAACATATTATTTGATCATATTTGAAATGCATACTTTGTATGCATAAAGCTAGACTAATGGGCTATCGAACACAAGCAGCCAGAACACGAACAAGTGTGAACAACTAATAATTTTTTAATTGCAAATCAGTAGGGGAACTGCATCTCGTTCTGACTATCCAAATTCAAATCGTTCTCCATCGAAGAGTAATTGGTATTTTTGCATCTAATTAACCTCAAATTAAAGAAAAATTATTCGCTTTTTAAGTCCGGAAGGTTAGAACTTTTGAAATCTAAAGATTTTGAATTACAATTGAGAAAACGCAAGTCACGCGATAATCGGAATCTTAAAAAAGTGGGAGTCGGAGAATCTCATCAAAATTGTTTACTGGTATTATGTTTGGAATATGTCTCTATTACAAAAATAAAAAAATTAGGTTTCTAATTATTTTATTTTCTGAGACGATCGCGTTTATATTCCGAACAAACGAAGTTCAACACGGTTGCTTCGCTACTCTCGACTTATAGAATTGGAACCGAAATTTAAAACTGTGCAAACATTCTCCGGATATATTGAACATCAACACTTGTAATACACACCTTTGTGTTCCTAAGAACGACATACAAGTTTTACAGTTCTTAGATTACACGGATTTAAGGATTCCATTTCGCACAGAATGTACCTAAGTACATCACAATTAGGATAATTTTATAATGCACGAAAACAAAGTTCGCGACATTTCGACATGGAGATGGAGATGTCTCGTAAGTCTCGGAACGAGTCAGCGTTTAATACATTCACGCCGGCGGGTTTCATCGTTGGCTCACGCGTGTTAAATTCGAATCTGTTTCAATTGTTCAGGGTCGATTTTTGACCTGAAATCTTGATTCCGAGTTTTAATGATATTCAAGTAATTTATTGTAGAAAATACATATAACGAGTCACAAAAGTAATCGCGCTATCGATGGATAAGTTGAAAATAGTAAGCGATGCTAGTGCCAAGAGCGAACATTTCAGTTTACCTTTTGGATGCTGCGTAATCGTCTATATTAACTTGAAATGACAGAAAGAAAAAGTTGGAAAGATTTGCGATGTTTCATCGGAGAATCGATGTCCAGAGGGATCCTTCGACGCGATGCGATATCCGCGGGCCGGCCATTAATAGCCATCACGGCGATGGATGACCGGTATTAATTCGATGCGTTCCTGAATACTTCACGAGAAGAGTGTTCAGATGAATTTCTGCATCAGAGGCGATCGCTGCGCGGCGCACACGTGTTCGGCGGATTATCGTTGCGGATCTAATGGAAATATTTCATTTCTCTCGAACAGGCAGTTCTCGGTTTCCAGCGTACAGCCGCGATTCGTCCCGTGGAAGTAACGATACGATATCGACAGTTCGACGCTGACAGAATTCGAAATCTCTGTCGTTAGCTGGCCGCTTTTCGCATTAAACGGAGCTTTCAAAAATTCTCTTGACGCACAAAGGAAAAGCTTTAAGAATTATAGTTCGCAATTAATTACAATCGTCGATGAAGATAGGATATCTGGATCGTGGAACATAACGAATGTCCTCGAATGTATCGCAACATGTCGATTCGCCGAAGACTAAAAATAAAAATAGAAAAATTAAACGAATTGGAATAAAACGGTGGGATACGTGGACCCCTGGGAAAACATCTGATAGGTAAAATCAGAAAATTCGTTTCTTTAGTAGGTACGTAAAATGCGTATGAACCTCAATTTGCAAAAAAAATATTGTTAATTGCAAAAACGGCGGCAAAAAACATGAAAGTGAACGATACAATGTCGGCCGTTATTTAGCAATAACTTTATGCTACAATAATAATTCATTAAGTGTCGAGATTCATAAGCATATAAACTAAATTACCTTCAATTTATGCGTTGAATCAAGTGAATCGGATAAAAATTCGATTAGCTATACGTCCCACCGTTTTGACCGAATCCTTTCTTTGCGACTACTATATCTATATATGTATACATTCAAATTAAATCTACACTGTTAAATTTTCTTCTTTGAACGTCCCGTTATATGTAAAAAAAGTTTCAATAACAAAAATTAATTATATCTGGAAATTATATGCGTTAGAAAAATACAATAGCTGGACCAGACTCCCCCCTTAAAAGATGGAAAGGTTGTGGGACAAAATGGTGCCTATGTAATTCAATAAATAACACGATGCTCTTGAATTTTTCTTAAAAATTGCCACGAACTTTCTGAATAACCCGATACTTAGCTGTACGGTAAATCTCGGTTGATTCGTGGCTACGAGTCCGATTAGCTCGGTCGCGTGCGTCCGTGGTAGAAAGGCAGGCGTCATTCCGGTCGGGCAAGATCGCCCGTGAAGCTGCCGTGCTCCATTCTAACCATTCCATGCCACAGGAATGTCAATACTACCCTCCCGTGCAATCGTCAATCCCCTCCTCCTCCGTCGATCTAGTCGCATTGACGTATCCGTTCTCGTCGAAGTCATCCGGAACCGCTCAACCTGACCCCTTTCTTCCCGGGAACGCCGGGATACAGGACGCCGTACTCGATAACCCCAAGTACCTTCCTACGCGGTGCAAGGACAATTCCGCTGCCGTTAGTAGGGAGAGTCGATGACACGAAATCGCAAGTACTCGCCATTGTTTTCGTAAGAGGAAAATACAAGCAGGAGGGCGGATGGGGGGAGAGGAGGAGAGGCGGAGGGCCGGTACCACCAACCAAGGCCCCCCTTGCGTTCATTGGTCTCGGTATCGGTTACGCGTTGCCGGATACCCCCTCGTCGGAAGGGGTGAGAGAAACGTAGAAAAAAAAAAGAAAAAAGAAAGGAAGAAACAGACGAAGGAAATAAGGGAGAGCGAACATTAGAGAGAGAGAGAGAGAGAAAAAGTGAGGGCAGAGTCGCGCGGTAGGCCGACTTTTTAATATCCAGGGATGATCTGTAGCTGCGGGATGCTGCGTCAGCCGCTGTCATTGTTATACGCCCGGACCTCTTCAGCACAATGACAATTTCTCTGGTTTTATTCTCCGCTAGGCACTGCCTTTTTCCCGCCCGTTTCCGTCTCGCGTATTACCGTGCCCTCCCCCTCCCTGCTCCCCGGCGGTTTCCGGCGGGTGCCCCCCCCCCCCCCCCCCTGCCAGCCCCCCTCCGTCGTCCGCCCACTCGTTTTCCCCCTTCGTTTTCCAACCATCGGCTGCCTGCTCGTTTTCTAGCCGGTCTCAGCCGGCTACGTTTACGTTTGTCTACGCCGCGCCTCCGTTCGCCGACCAACCGCGTGTCCATCCGTCGACGGTTATCGTTTCCAGTTCCCGTCAACCCGACGTTTCGTCGACTTTTTTGTCCATGACAATTGCTCGGAAAGGGGCTTCCGCTTTCCACCGCCGGCTCTCGACTGGGTGCCCCTCGTTGAACCAGCGGTTCGACGGATCCGCGGATTAGGAAGCGGGGTTCCTCGATCGTGATGGTACCAAACGGCGCTTGCCATAGTCGCCGCTAGAGGACAACCTATGGCCGTGGAGCGGTAATGTCGCGGGAACTCGCGGGAATTCCGAGGGAAAAGAAGCAAGCGGTGGCACAGAATCCGTGGAAATGCTCGATCTGTCGCGGGATCGTCACGGCCGGGCCACTTCGCATCGACAACAGTTCGCGATGGCATCGTTTGCACTTTTCGTGACCATCCTAGCACTTTATTTACCGGGAGCCTATTTATAGGCTTTTCAATTGCGGTATTTAGCTATCCGAATTTATTTACTGTGTCGATGGTTGTCTACGAACAATGTTCAGTTTTTGGAAACAGACTTGGCTTTCAATGTACCTAGTAACAATATAAAGGAATTATTGTCAGCCTAGATTAGCATATGTTACCGTAGAAAATTCTTTTATGAATTAAAGACTGTTTCCACATAGCCCGGTATATAAAGTGCTAGGATATCAGCATCCATGATTCGACACGATCGAGCATTTCGCATCACCGAATGATCCCTGTCACGGTTCTAAACACACACGCCTCGGAAGCTAACTTTGCATCAAATGCGTTCGGGTCGCAACCGTGGTTCGAGCATACCGCCGGCCACACGCTGGCATCCGACCTACTATGGATAATACAAAATTCAACGTGTTCTCGTGAAAGTATAGTTGCTTTCATCCATTTGGGCCGATTTGGTTACCGATTTATACGACTTAAAATACTGCATCACGAGTCATTCGGTTGTAAGTTTGTAGTTCAGAAATTCAATTGTTTGTAAAACTGGCTTTTTACGTCCTTAATTGGGAGACACATTGTCTATAATGTGTGCTTCGATGCTTATGTTATTAGTACAGAATTAGTTTTTAATGTCTCTACACTTAATGGTAACAATAAACTACTTTCCATTTTTTGTTTGCACCTTGCTGTATGGGCCATCATGGTCCAACTCGTAATCCTGGTGAAAAAAAAATCGAAGACAGATCGTCTTGCCTCCAGACTGGCTGCTGATTTAGCCTTCTCAGCATATCGTACCCTCGTTTCATCGTGACACCGACAAATTTTGTTGGTATTTAAACCAGGTTCAATGTCGAATCTTCGCATGATGTCGAGTAGAATCTTCTGTACTCCATTAAAACATGATGTACCTATGCGTACGTTACACACGAGGACTTTGGTTCCACTAAATGACTTCTTCGGTGCCAATTTCCAAATCACATTATTTACACTTTCATTTGAATTTTATCTAAATCCTCACAGACACCTATGGGGCAGATCTCCATCACAACATTTGGTATGGGATTTTTATCGGGAAAATTTTGTAAACTATCGCGAGCCACCTTGCTCTTTCTGGGCAATAAATATGGTGTGGTTTCGTATCTGTCGACAATTAATGACATTATTTTGCCCAAGTAGTATCGTTGATGTCTTTAAGACGTGAACAAAAAAATAACGGAACAATGCACAACATACAGCAAATAACAATTAAAAGAACTACGACAGCGCTTTGAGAATTTTGGGGATGATATTGTACGTTGTTTCATCGAAAGGAAGTACATGAAAACAGAAAACACACGAGGAAGTATAACGCGTGTAATTTGAGTTGGGACGGAATCTATCTGCGTCGATGAAACAAAATGACACGGATTTAGACGAATTGAATAACGTACAGAGAGCCACTTATCGCTGCCCGGGCTCAGGTAGTGGATTAACACAGCTCAGTGGTATTTAGAGACCTTAAAAGTAATAGACGCTTAGCCTCTGCAAGCATCAGCACTCTGCGCAGAGCTGCACTCTACGTTCGAATCATATTCTTCGAAGGAGCGCGATTTTCGGTGGCATCGGGACGCTCGAACGCATTCCACGAAGTTGAAAGACGATCGGGGACGAAGATGGCGTTCGGTTCCCCGCGAGAAGGTGAGTCGCTTTGCTCCCAAAAGACTCGCAAAAAAGGAGTATAGATACCACCTAGGATGACGCGGACTTGCACGGCGCGTTGGCGTACACGAGTCTGCGGACGGACGGAAGAAAAATGTAGAAATAAAAGAAAAGTCAGCAGGAGCACGGTCGCGCGGAAAAAGGTGCGATCGCCTTTCGCGGCGCTCGGCTGGAAGTCATAACGGAGATAGACGCGCATCGGAGCAATCCCTCATGCAGTCTATACGGTGCTGGTCGCGTACGTGTGTATCGCGGCTGCTTGTGTTCGTTCCTATGGCACCCGCCTGCTCCAGCCCCCACGGGAACGGGTAATAGATTTATTGGACACCCGGTACATGGGATATAGATATGGATGTTATAGGCGCTCGAGTTAGAGATACAACCCCCACCGTCCGTAGCCACTGCCACCACCACCACCCCTAGCAAATACGAATGGCACATCTAACTTTATGAAATCTACACCCCTGCTCCCACCCCCCCTGGCTCTTTTGTCCGACCCTCCTTGCCGCGGCTCTTCGACTTCGTTCACCTTGGCCCCCTTCGAGACACCCGCGGATGGAAATGTGACGAATTCATGCCGTCGGAGCGATTTTTTTTTTTATTTCTATTTGCTCCAACGCGCGTTTTTGTAACGCGTTTTAGAAGGAACGCTTCTTTATTAGTGGGACCATCGAAACGAAAGTTTCGTCGATTTAGAGTACATTAAGTTATTAAGATACATAGATTGATAGACATAGAGTTATTACGATATAATGATATTAAGATGGCAGTTTTATACGTACGGTGAGGTGCAAAATTGAATTATTCGCGTTTTGTTAGAAAAATACATTTTATTATTTAAGTAACTTATAACAAAAAAAAAACAATGTTGATAATTGTTTCCTTATAATCTCAGGTGACTTATGCATGGAAAATTGATGAAATCCGTTTTACACCGTACCGATAGAGTCGAAGAAAAATTATAATTATACAATTAAATTTATATCATTTTCATAATTATAAATACATAATTATAATTAATTATTAAAATATTTTATATAATTATTTTATGTTATATATTGTATTACGTTATGAAATGACGCAAGTTACCTGAGATTATAAACAATTATCAACATTGATTTTTTTCGTTAGAAGTTATTTGAATGTGTGGAACTTATATGAGATATAATTCTCGAAAAATATTTGACACGTATTTTTTTTTATCGGCAATCGTGCATATTGAGGGGGTGATAACAGCTCCTAAAGTGGGAGATGAAAACATGTCTTTTTAAATAATTTGGAAACTAGAGGATTTAGGACAACAATTTTTGTTTGAAATTATGTGTTTTTGAATGCGTAATTCGCTCGTGCCAGAAGAAATTGTTTATTTATTTATTTAAATGATTTATTTTTGGAGAAATGTTTAGTTTTGTTAATTTCTTTGTAAAAAGATTGTTTTGAAATAAACAGCGGCTTTTGATGCAACCTCCTATTAACTAAAAATATACATGTATCTGTGTTTTGAAAGTCTTAGAGCCTAACCAGAATATTTCCAAGACTATCCTGAATTGCTGGCACTTTGCTATAAGACGATCTCCCCAAGGCTACCATTCTGAATCCCTGACGGTTTCACAAGAGTTACTATACCTATCTGTACCACGTACTATACTTTGACTCCATAAAAATCATGAAAACGACCTTGAAACCGATAAGAAATTGGACTACCTCCTTAACTCATATCAATGCAGAAAAACATGAATACTTGCACATCCACCTTGACACAACACGGTGAATTTGAATCGGAGACTGGTACTGAGTCTGCACGATATCGTTTACCATCGGTTTAGAAATCACGTGGTTCGAAAGAGAAGCGGGACACGGTCGCGCATTCGACGTCTCGAGTAAACGTTTCATCGCGGAACGGTTCGTTTCGGAAATTAGAAACATTATCTGTCTTTCTCATCTCTCCTATCGTTCTACACGTAACCATCGCCACTAACGAAGCTTTACGAGTAAAACTCGCAGGTCTGGTAACAGCTTTCAGCTGTAATCAAATACTGATCTTGGTCGGGCCCGACGACTCGGTGCTTTTAATCGAGCGTTAACCGAAGATGGGCGAAACACTTCTCTAGATAAACAATTTCTAAGAACAAATAAAAGGTAAACAACTTTTAGTCCGTTGTACGTTTCGCCCTGTCTTTGGGACCTTTTTAGGAGAGCGATTATTTTCAGATGCGAGATACGTGTTGCTTGTTGTGTTTATTGAGTACTCTTATAAGTTAAGCCGATCAACATTTATAACATTATACGAATGAGCAGGCATTTATCACCGCCATTTATTTTCGAAATAGTACAGCCCACAACCTGTCCAACAACCATTTCACACGATAACTAATTGAGGATGTATCGGTTACTCCTTGAATTTGGTTATTGATATAAAATTCTCAAAACAGTATTTTCAAAATTGCTGAGCACTCTAGCTTCGCCAATCTTCGATCGATCGACTTGAGTCTCTTTTTATGAAATCAGCATATGTTTTCTTTAGTAAAATACGTAGGATTTTTTTTTATTATATTAATAAGTATTTATATTTTGTATGAAAATTTAAGTACTGCAATTTTAGACTAAATTTGTATTTCTTACTTTGGAACCGCGTCATTTTATTAAAAATATATATTTTCAATAACGGTTATGTATCTCACCAGCTTTTGGACCGAGGAAACCAATTAATTTTGTTTCAGTGTTCTAGCTCGAACTTGGTGTGAGTTATCGTGCCCACCATTTATTTTTTAAACCCTCCTTTAAATCGTTTACCATTCGCCATTTTTGTAATTGTTAGAGAAGTAAAGTAAATTTAAAGGGCCCGATGCATTTTTTTTTTATCCGAATTTTCGGCACGTATTCAGGATGATCTCGCTGTGAAGCGTGTTCATCTTAATATTATTTTATATTTCTAAGGAAACTCTCTGTTCTTTTGTGATATAATTTATTTCCCTTTATGTTATGGATACATTCTAAATTGTATGATTTAATAAATAAATATTAGTAATATATTTCTAAGAGTAATAATGAAAAAAGTAAAAAATGAGTTTCTAAAGAACTCTGAAAGTTCCGGTGGGCAAAATGTGTAGCCCATTAAAACTTCCGCTGCCAACGAAATTAAGTAGCCATTCGCTGGGAGCTGCAATTATGATATTTTTTTTTTAATGAAAAACACAACACTAAACACGAAAGAACAGGCCAACATGAACGCTTAGATCGTATTGACTGTCTAAATACGACTAAACCGACTAAAAAAGCGAAGGACGCGCATGTGCGTCATCCGCAGCGAAAGTGATAATGAACTTCCCCGGCCAAAAATTACACGAGTTTCGCGAACGGTCTTCGTACGCATATCACCATTATTTATATCTTTTCACAATAGTAACGTGATATTATTTCTAATAACGTTCCATAACCAGTAATCACAACAACAACAACAAATGACGCATACTTAAATCCCATGCTACCAAGTTTACAGGAAAACAAAAACGGCGCGCGATTTAAAATTCGCGTTGCAGCCTTTATATTAAAAGAACGCCGGGAGCCAAAAAGCTTAAGGAGCCACTGGCGCAATCAGTCGGATCACCGGCACTCTTTCGGCGCGATAATCACGAGATCTCGTAGCATCGGAGTCCATCGTAGTGCGTGGAACGGAAGAAGCTAAAAATTCATTTGCGCCCTTTATTTCCTGAGACATTGTCCCCGGGTGGAGACTTTCATCCTTTTCACCCTTTCATCCCCGCGAACTTGTCGACCATGAAATTACTCGCGCACGAAAAAGATAAGCTTCACCGGCGAAAATATCCCTGACGGATTCCTCTCACCCTCTGCCGCTTTCCTAACTCGCCCCCGCGCGGCGTATTGCGGCCTCGCGCGTATACGCTCCTACGCCCGCGCGGAAACTTACCTCGGAGCCGACTCTTATTTACCTAGAACCGGTCACCAACACGATCGTTCGACCGTTTTCATACGTACTACGCGTAGATACATGTGTGTGAACCCGCGAGGAAAGGGGAGGAAGGGGGGGGCGGAGGGGGGGGGGGGGAGAGTGGTCTGTTGAAAGGGCTGGTTTTGATTAGCTC
>NW_026534580.1:0-20553 GCF_026225885.1 Hylaeus anthracinus
ATATTTCTAAATAAAAGAAGTATTTAAAAAATCAAATTATATTAGGTATATAAATAAGTTCGGTGGACTTTTTTTAGCAGAAGTGCTTCAAGGTTTGGTAAAAGCGCTGGGACAAGTGTATTATATCTAAGGGAGATTACTTTGAAGTGGACAGTATAAATATTGAGGAATAAATAAATATTTGTTGATAAAAATATAGTCACCTTACTTTTTGATCACACCTCGTATATTCAGCTGTAATTACATTTCAAATTGAAATTTCTTTCCCGCCGATCGGTGTCTTAAGGTATTAGCTTCACGCTACTAGATTCGCTATGTAACTTTAACCTAATTGGTTCATAACCTCGAAAAACAATACTTCACACCACGACGTTTCAGAAAGAGCACATTAGACGTTGTATTCTTTTTGCATTCGAGTTGAAGAAAAATTCTGCCGAGTTTACAAAAATGATTCTCATTCATGCGGCACATTCTCCCGATATGGCCCCCTCGGATTTCCATCTTCCTCGGTCGCTACGATACCACTTAGTTGATTCTCATTTCAAATCTTTCGAAGAAGTCGAAAAAAACATTCGTGCGTTTATTGAATCAAAACCACCATCTTCTTATAGAAACGGAATCCGCCAACTACCCGAAAAGTGGTAGAAGTGTGTAGAAAGTAATGGTGATTACTTTGAAACATAACGCATATTCCTTTTTCTTATAAATAAACATCGAATATATGATAAAAAGGCACCTAATATGTCCCACAAAAGTCTTAAAACTTTACGGTTGTTCTAAACGTATTCAATTTAGTACATACCGGAAACTTTAAGTTATGGAGTGATCTGAAATTATCTGTATTATAGAAGAGCCCCGCCGCCGCCCCCCCTCCCTCATAAATGATAGAGGGTTGAAATTCATTAAAATGTCCCTGGGCGCCAAATTTCCTTGCTACGCCTTTGTCTCGATGGTATTTACACGAGACGTCGAACGCGTGTTTTACAAACCCTATTCGTAGTCTCGTTAACGCTAACTACTTCGACCGTGATGTTCATCGTAACGGACAGGTGCTTCGCCGAAGATTGGCGAGATTGAACAGGCGTAACTTGTTAAACGATACTTGCGTTGATACAGGAATGTTCCATCTAGGGAACCCCCGTAACCACATGTAAGCAGAATATCACGTACGAACAAGAAGCGATTCCCTATTATTCTTTAATCCATCGGAATTCTCTCCCGTCTTATTTGTACGGTGTCTTAAGGGGTGAGGTAAGGAAGGGTGTAACGGTAAATAAGGGTAAATAAGTAAGGGCGAGGAATAAGTGAGGCCAGTCCAGCGATTCAAAAATTCATTTTCTTTCTTAATATGTTGCCTTGAAGGTTTCAGAATAAGAAAAACGATATTTCATAGCGCAGAGAAATATTAACCCTTTGCACTCGAGAGGTGACTCTCAGTCGCTAATAGGTTTCACGCAGCAAATTTACCAGCAATAATGTTTCTTTAGGTTTAATTTGTTTGGAGCTCGAAGTGTCGATGAAATGATTGTCGACGAGGTAAAGGTGACCTTATTTTCAAATCTAGATAGCTTAAAATTCATGGTAAAAGGCCTCGAGTACAAAGGGTTTTAAACAAAAGCTTATAAACAAATTTTGTTTCTACACATTAACATACATTTAATAAAATACCCTACCTGAATTTTTCACTAGTTTTCATAAATTTCTAAAAAAAATTCTCGAAATTAGCTTATTTTTTAGGAATCTGGAGTAGCCTCATCCCTTAAATAATTATTGACGTTTTCTTCCATCTTAGCGCCCGCATAGACATCTTTACCTGTTTTCTATCCTCTATGATTCAAATTAGATCAACCTTCCACGGTCGTTTTCAATTATTTAGAAAGGATAAAGTTCCAAGATAATTCCAAGACACTAAGTTTCGATAGATGCGAGAAAGTAGAGTATTTCGGGGGCAGGTAGAATCACCCTAGCTAACCTACAAACGCACTTACGTATGTGTATAACCAATCTAGATAGGGCAAAGGAGTGACCACTTTATTAGCGACCGAGTAGATGGCGGTTAATTTAACGGCTTGGACGTTTAATGATCGATTCGGCAATTTCACGCACTAGCCACCCTTCGGCGAAGGCTTTACCCGTAATTCGCGCTCTAACTCTGCACTCGAATTAAACAAAGTGTCTGTGCTTAAACCAAGGATTGGAAAGTGGCTAATCTCGATGCACGCTTCCCGTTGCATTAAAACTCGGGGATCGTAGATGTTATTTTGATCGAATTGCGAAATTTAGAAGATTGGCAAATTTTTTAGAGAAGATACAATTTAATGTAGTTTAATAAGAAAAGTCACATTATTCGAATTCTTACGATAGGAGAAACGTACTTCGAACACTTTAGAACATAAACGAGACGGAGGCATTGAACTCTTCGATGCTAGCGATATCAACATTGCCAATGCAAATTAGATAATTAGAATTGTGGAGCTTTTTATTTGTCCTGCTATCGCGTAAAATACTAAGGTCCTGGAATATTCAAAACAATTTTGATAGGTGAACCAGGGATAGCCTAGGCCATTGGGAAAAAAGTAATCTTCCCGTTATTTTGTCATATTTATTTTGACGTATCGTACCGAATATTTCATGTAAATATAGCATAATACTACAAAATATAGAATATTCAAGCATCACAGATCATAAGACAAGGAATAATAGCATAATGCAGCAAGATATAACATTATTCTTCATATACTGCACAGTATAATACAGCAACATTTGGTAGAATACATAATATTCCATCTAAATAGAGCATAATACTCCAAAATACAGAATATTCCAGCATTACACGCCATAATACAAGGTATAATAGCATAATGCAGCAAGATACAACATTATCCTTGATGTCACAGTATGATACAGCAATATTTAGTAGAATACCTAATATTCCATCTAAATAGAGCATGATACTGCAAAATACAGAATATTCAAGCATCACAGGCCATAATACGTTGATTTCTTGTTATAAATACGTTCCCCGATGTCTAAACATTCATATAAACCGAGTAGCATCCCAATAAATGACACGATTCAAAAATTACACTATTTAATACGACACCGTTTGTACATTTTTGAAGGACGTGGCTCCAAGTGCAAAAGGTTCCATATAGAAGTCTTTTTCTGACAATAATCGAAATACTTCGAAGAATCCATAGACATCATTGCCGATCTAATAAATGCAAATCGCAAGCAAAACCGAAATCGTGAAAATACGAGATTACTCTCTTCGATGCTTAACCCTTTAACCTATAACAATGTGTAAGACTCATGACGCAGCATTTGAGTTAAACATGAAAAACACACGAATGCAAGGAATTTTGTACCCGATTATGGCACTCATGATCCTACAGTAAATCGTACTAGGTTAAAGGATTAAAGGAAATATTTTAACGGAACATTTTGAAAAATTCATAGGTTTCCTCGGTAGAAAAGGCAACGAAGGATGGTTTACACTCGAAGAATACGAAAAGTCAAGCGCGCGTAGAATGTAGGTCGTCTTTAGGCTGGTGGAATTAATTCAGTAGAATGGCTAGGGGAAGGGAAAAGCATTTCGCGTCCCTGGGGAACTATTCGCGAGTCCTTCGGGGTATCAATTGGCGTGCTCGTCCAGGTCGACAGCTGCGATAGTGAGACGCATTGTCCAGGGCTCTGTGCGGTCAGTTCCTTAATATTGAATAAGGCCGACCCGGCTACCGCTCCAATGGCGGCGAAATATTGACGGCTCCGCAGTCTGAATCTTTAGACACGCGAGCGGTTGATCAAATAAAAAAGAAAGTTAAGAACTAAATCGCCTTGTGCTTCGTTTTCCATTGCTAATCGAAGCAATATCTTTTAGCCAAAATAAGAACTAAATTACGTTATTTTTCAAGTTGACAGGACTTTTCAATGAGGAACTAAAAAAATTAATACCAAAGGCGAGACAATAACGAAAATAAATCTGGATAAGTTTCGTGTATTTGATAACGCTAAAGAAATTAAATACTGTGATAAATTTTAATACTTGCGCTGCGGATGACGAACATGTGCGACCAACTGAAAATATTTATATGATTGTTTTAAATCGGCTTGTGCTTCGTTTTCCATAGCGAATGAAAGCAATATCTTTTAACCAAAATAAGAAATAAATTACGTTATTTCTCAAGTTGACAGAACTTTTCAGGTCATAAAAAATATTTGGAATAGCCATTTTGTAGGCCGAACTCTCTAGTTTTAGAATCAGGAGATCAACATTTTTAGATTTCGGCCTACAAAATGGCATATCTTCGCGAAAAATGGTCATAAAAAATATTTGGAATAGGCATTTTGTAGGCCGAAATCTCTAGTGTTAGAATCAGGAGATCAACATTTTTAGATTTCGCCCTAAACAATGGCTATTCCAAATATTTTTTATGACCATTTTTCGCGAAACTATAGTCACTTGAATATGACCAAACTTTTCGAAAAATTGTAGTGATCCCTGGAATTTTGTCCAGCAGTGTAGTTCGGCGTTTCTACTTTAATGTCTGAGCTTCACCCCTTGCTTTCACAGAGCAACGGGACATCTCCCGAGGGCGATAAATACGTCAGTGGATGTACGGAATTACCATCTTTTCCGTATGAATTCGAAACGCTTAATCGCGATCCAAGTAGACGATTCATTCGTACAATCGTCCTTCGTTCGTGGAAGTAATTGTTCCGGGGAAGAATTCCATCGGAAAGATCGGGAATCGGAAAATTCCCGTCCTCGATGTCCGAGAGCTATCGACTCCGATCCCACTCAGATTTTCCCCGGGCAAATGAAATTTTCCGAATCGCGAGACACGCTGCGAATTCGTCGATGCGAAAATTCTTCGTCCATAAATCATAATCAATTGCTTTTTTTCTCGAGCATTTGATTCTGACACATTGTTCTCTCTTCCGCTGCCTTGCTTTTCGGTTTCCGTGATTCGGTGAACGCGCGAATACCTCTCCTTCGTTTTGCCAGCCCCGTATAACGCGTTGACAACCTCTGAAAGTTTCTTTTCCCGGGAATCGCAAGGATTTGTTGCGATTCGACTGGGTGATCTTTGTCGGAATTGCGAAAAATGGCGGAGATCGAGACGATATTTTTGCCAGATGACTCGCATAAATTCTTGTAAAACGGCTGCCACGTAAGCTCGGGCTTCGACTTGGAAAACCCCGTCGACTATTTCCAATTATTTCGTTCGAGACGTCGAACCTATCATTCCGTGAGAAACATTCGAAGAATGAAGTGCGGCGTGCTCTATCACGATCGTGAAAGGAAGCACAATTGGCATGGTGTCATTCATGGTTTTCACGCGAACCACTTCCTTTTAACGTTTTGAAGGTATAAAGTGTATTACAACGTTTTCGGTCTGTACCATGGAAGTCCCCTTAGCGATAAAAAAACATTTTTCTTATTTATACACTACTGTTTATTGTTTGACAACACCGCATTTATATTTACAATTTTTATTCGTCTGATTTGTATTAGATATTTTGATTATACGTAAAACTTTGTAGATTAAACCATTTCTCTACTTAACACATTGCATCGCGGTTAAATCGCAGCTGTATAAAATAATTTTTGAAAACAAAAATATAGGCGACTTCGAAAAATATTAAAACTCCCCGTAGACAGTGTACATGTATTACATTAACAGAATTCAATATTGCCGCCCTCGCCAAAATCTAACTCAAGCAGGAATTAAAAATATTTAATTTTGCGTCAACTACGAACATTTTATTTAACATAATTTAATGTAAAGGAAATAGAAATTTAATATATTATTTAATAAAATTAAATATAAAGGAAATAGGAATTATTTCATACTTTTCTCTGCATTTTCCCATGCTTTTAAGCAATTATATCTAGATCTGGAGAGTATTCATATGAATTAACTATAAATTGTTTCATACTTTTTAATGCAGTTTTATTCTTTGACTATTTTTCTTGGTCGGTCAATTTTTTGTCCAAAAATTAATTTATTATTAGGTATCTTATAATCCTCGATAAAAAGTAATTATATTTAATATCATTAGCGTGTATGATGAATTTGTTAAGAACTATGCAAGATGTAAAGTTACTTAAAATCGATCTTGAGGTTTTTATTTGAAAACAGACATCATTATTATTTTCTTCAATTCCTATATCAGTATTCTCCGGATACATTGAATAATCCGTACACTGTCAACAATATATCTAGTTACCAATGCATTCATCTATTTTAATAGACTTAAAAAATCGTTCTAATAAAATGTATACTTTCTTATTTATACCATAATTTATACTTTCTTATAAACATTTATACATACTGCATTGAAACCATGAAACGTATGAAAACGATGCTGCATCTTAACAGAATTCTTGCAATCTATACTGATACGATTTCCTTCAGATCATTATTTGTGTTCCATTCGGTACAGAAAATTAATATGAAAGAATTACTGTTTGGTATAATAACGTACATACATATAGTAGAGTGGAATCCCGTAATATCGCGAGACCGGCGGCGGCTTTCAAGCGATAAGCTAAAAATTCCGTTATTACACCGGACCGGTGTGCAATGCGTTACTTATTGCACTTCGGTATTTTCCGTTCTGCGAAATATTCACGAAGATCAACCCTTTAACCTACGATTTACTGTAATATCGTGAATGGCATAATCGAGTACAAAATTCTTTGCGCCCTTTCGTGCGACCTGTGTGACTCGTGTGACTCGTGTGTGACTCGTGTTTTTCATGTTTGACTCGAATCTTTGAGTCTCGTACATTGTTATAGGTTAAAGGGTTAAAGGAACGTAGGAATGATTACTCTACGTCGCAAACAAACTATTAATCGTTTCCTCGGAGTTATAGCCTTCATCCAATGAGTGTCTTGCTTTTTCAAAAATATTTCTATCTTGCCTAATAATGTATTAAAATAATTTCCAGACATTCTAAAATATTCAAAAAATTTTCTTCCGTCTTCAATTGACTCTGCGTACAACGTAACAAATTCTCCTTTACTTTCTCCTTTTCCAGGCTTCATGCACCCACTTCCGTTTCTTCGTCCTATTTTCTTCATTATCATCGTACAAACTTATAGCACTCATTGCTAGTTCATCATCTGTACAGTTCGCCATCTTGGGAAACACTGAGATTATAACTGATCAAACTCTACGGATATTAAGAACAATTGTCACTGAAACGTCGCGAATGTTACTGACACGGAACCGATACGGCACCGACACGTTACGGATATGTGTATACAGGGTGTGTACGTATACGCAGGGTGTCAATTCTACAACAAACCAAGAAAAAATTGCTCTTGGACATTTTCTTTGTGTCGTCTTACTCTCGAGTATTTTCAATTTTAATTTATTTTCTGTGTTTTCGACTTGACACTCTTTAAACGATCATAACTTCATTAAATTAGAGTGCGAATTTAAAACTAAGTACACCATTCGAAAGAACGTTAAATTTCCCATCTTTCTGGTGCAAAACCAAAATTTATTACGCAGATTTAACAAGTGAATAATTAGAGCGAAATTCAAATTTGTTGAAATTGTCACAATGTTAAGTTTGGCCTAATTTTTGACTTGTTAAATCTACGTAATAAATGCTTTCGCGCCAGGAACATGGGAAATTTAACGCTATTTCGAATGGTGTACTTAGTTTTAAATTCGCACTCTAATTTAATGAAGTTATGATCGTTTAAAGAGTGCCAAGTCGAAAACACAGAAAAATAATTAAAAGTGAAAATACTCCTAAATAAGAAGTTTCTAGAAAAATGTCAAAGAGCCATTTTTTGTTGGAAATTTGTCGTAGAATCGACACCCTGTGTAGACCTCTGATCGAACTCTAAAGGAACAAACAACCAACCCGTTCCCTCGAAAGGTAGACGAAGACTTAATCGGTTGAAATTTTTGTCACCGAGTCGTTCTCCCCCAAAAATGAAACAACGTCGATGGAGGTATGTCAGTCGATAGGAAAGCGTCTCTATTCATGGAAAATGCATCCCCCAGGCCGCGTTCACGAGAAGTTTTCGAAGACAGGGGCGTACGCCCGGCGGTTTCTCGCAGACACTCTTAAATTTGTGTCCATTGTCGTGCAGGACGAAAAGGAAGACGGAAGTCGCTCACTTGGCAGAAGTAGCGATACCAGCGTGTATTATGGCGGTTCGGTAGCGACCGATGGGGGATGGGGAAAAGAGAGAGAAGGAGGGCTGTATACACGGGCGGGGCGGTCGACTTTGGCGAAACCAGAATCGGCCATTGTTCGTTACGAGTGGCTATCTCGCTGGACATTTCCGTACCCGAGTAGGTACATACTCTGGCCACTGTGGCCTACCAGATATTTCGATGTCGTGCTCGAAACTCCTATCGAATATCATTGTCGTGTTCGACTTCTCGATGTCGGTCGGTGGGTACGGGATTTACTGCCGAAGCCCGCGAGCGCGGGTAAAACAATTTGCCCGGGTTCTCTTTATTTTTATTTTTTCTTGTTTTTTTTATTTCTTCTCGCGCGGAGGCGCTCGACGAACAATTATTCGGAGGGGGGTTCGTAAAAAGGCGCGCGATTTTCAGCGGTTATTGGAAACATAGTTCCGGAGAGAGGATGGAGAAGAAGGGTGGCGTTCGATCGACGTTTCATTGCGTTCACGCCGTTATTCCGATGAAAAATTTGTTGGCTCGGCGGCGCATAACTGTAATGTATTTCCGTTGGGGCAGCGTGCGTTGGTTGCCGTGGCTTACCAGCTATTGCTAAATCGTGCTCGAAATTCCCGGCTTGTACGTCATTATGGAATTCAGCCTGCCAACAATGACCTCGTTTGCCGATCGAAAGTAATTTGTGATTTTATAAATGTCCATGCATGCGTGCTTCTTTCGTTTTGTTGTTTCCAAGTTCTTAACGAAACGTCGCTACGACTACTATTTAGAGAGATTTTAATTTCGAAGGAACAGAATAAGACGATAAGTGGACTGCGGTTGAAGACGGAATTTGGAAGATACTTTTCTTTCGATTTCAATTTATTACCTGTGTCTGTAAAGATATGAATTTGCATAAACATTCGGAGTTTAGTAACAAGCGTTATAAAGGAAGAATGCTTTAAATATGTTTAGACTATGCGAATAGTTGGTCAACTACAGGTCTTAGTCTAATGTATTTCGTGTAGAAAATTCGGTGTATTAAAATAATTAACGTATAAGGTTAATTATATCAGAGAAATTGTTCGTAATTACCGACCACGTTGCTGGACAGAGAGCTGCGCTCGAAATTTATCAATCTAACGACCACTTACTCCATAGTTTCCCAAAGTTACGATTCTGGATAACAAAAAGTCGTATTAGAAAATAATGATGCGAATTTTGAACTTGCTTTTACGTAGTAAATCATCTCGTAATTTCTTTTCTTATTTATGTATCGTTTTATTTCGTATGTTATTTATTTTCTATTTATACTTTCGTAGTACATATTTTGTACTAGAGTGCGCCTATTACCAGTGCTACTGAATCAACAACAATAATAATAATAATAATTTTACGTGGAAGCTTTTACGTAGTAAATCATCTCGTAATTTCTTTTCTTATTTATGTATCGTTTTATTTCGTATGTTATTTATTTTCTTTTTATACTTTCGTAGTACATATTTTGTACTAGAGTGCGCCTATTAACAGTGCTACTAACATCAACAACAACAATAATAGTAATAATATTGATATGTGAATAGTTCATTTAATATTCATCGATTGTATAAGTAATAAAACAATATTTTTTGTGTTCATGAGATGTAGAGTGAAATTAAAAAATTTATAATGAAAATACACTAAATTCTTAATAAGGAATGAATCTTCTTAACAAAAGAAAGAAATTATTATTATTATTACTTCTCGCGTAATAAAGAAAATACACAAACCCGACAATGGGAAAGCGACGAAAGTGGTTAATCGTCGGAACGCGAAGGAATTGTTACCGATCGTCCAATGAATATTGAAACGCGTTCGAGACCTATCGATCCTAAACGCGGAAATAGATTTACTGGCATCGAAAGATATAATTGGTCGCATCGTGAGTCGAATCCTTGGTAATTAAGGAGGTCGATGCCTGTCCAGGATGGACGTCGAACGAGCACGAACAGGGCGTGGTTGCAGTAAACGTCATCTGCAGGACACTAGACGTCACGGGCCACACGAATATCGCATACGCGTCACATTTGCATGCTCCTGTATACGCACACCATAGCCAGCCAGGAACAACGGATGCACATTGCGATGCAATGTGTTACCCTCCCCGAGTCTAGTGGCTGCACTAGGACTCTTGCGCCGAATTTTGGACGGCACTCGATGCGTCGCATGTTGTGATATTTCGGCGATCTGGCGGGACAAACGGTGATTTTCGAAATGTTCTAAATATTCTAAGTGCTTATGGATATTATAAATCAATAATAGAATGTCTTATTCGTCAGAAGACACAAATATTATTCCAAAAAGTAAGGTATAATTAATTGGGTCTGAAACTCGAGCATATAGTGTTTAATGCCTTTAATGTTTAATATAGTGATGACGCGTATCATTCGTTCATTTCTTTAAAGTGCGTAACTTGTTATACAAAGTTATTGCGCTACTACTTACTTATTACTAGTTTATTTCCATTCTTATTATCAAGACTCTTGCATTCTTACATGACTCCTGCATTGTTTTAATACATCTAATACGTTTTAATACGTCTGCAGTACCTCTTACTTCTCATCCATTGGGGCCCGCTGGCCCCCCTTTAGCTCGGGTACCTCGGGGTTGCTAAGCCAGTACTGTAGCTACAAACACTGCTACAGCCCCTGAGGACTATGGACGCGTATCGTTCGCTTGACTTCTTGAGTTCTCAACTGCATTGTACCAGTATGCTCTAATGATACTTGGGTGGATGTATTAAATTTGTATGTTTTCCAAGATATTTTTACACGTTTTCTTTTTTTTCAAAAATCCGTTTTATCGACCTCCTAAACCTCTGTAACAGTTAACGTGTAATTTAACGACTATTCTCGAATATAGTTACACTTTTAACATATTATTTGATCATATTTGAAATGCATACTTTGTATGCATAAAGCTAGACTAATGGGCTATCGAACACAAGCAGCCAGAACACGAACAAGTGTGAACAACTAATAATTTTTTAATTGCAAATCAGTAGGGGAACTGCATCTCGTTCTGACTATCCAAATTCAAATCGTTCTCCATCGAAGAGTAATTGGTATTTTTGCATCTAATTAACCTCAAATTAAAGAAAAATTATTCGCTTTTTAAGTCCGGAAGGTTAGAACTTTTGAAATCTAAAGATTTTGAATTACAATTGAGAAAACGCAAGTCACGCGATAATCGGAATCTTAAAAAAGTGGGAGTCGGAGAATCTCATCAAAATTGTTTACTGGTATTATGTTTGGAATATGTCTCTATTACAAAAATAAAAAAATTAGGTTTCTAATTATTTTATTTTCTGAGACGATCGCGTTTATATTCCGAACAAACGAAGTTCAACACGGTTGCTTCGCTACTCTCGACTTATAGAATTGGAACCGAAATTTAAAACTGTGCAAACATTCTCCGGATATATTGAACATCAACACTTGTAATACACACCTTTGTGTTCCTAAGAACGACATACAAGTTTTACAGTTCTTAGATTACACGGATTTAAGGATTCCATTTCGCACAGAATGTACCTAAGTACATCACAATTAGGATAATTTTATAATGCACGAAAACAAAGTTCGCGACATTTCGACATGGAGATGGAGATGTCTCGTAAGTCTCGGAACGAGTCAGCGTTTAATACATTCACGCCGGCGGGTTTCATCGTTGGCTCACGCGTGTTAAATTCGAATCTGTTTCAATTGTTCAGGGTCGATTTTTGACCTGAAATCTTGATTCCGAGTTTTAATGATATTCAAGTAATTTATTGTAGAAAATACATATAACGAGTCACAAAAGTAATCGCGCTATCGATGGATAAGTTGAAAATAGTAAGCGATGCTAGTGCCAAGAGCGAACATTTCAGTTTACCTTTTGGATGCTGCGTAATCGTCTATATTAACTTGAAATGACAGAAAGAAAAAGTTGGAAAGATTTGCGATGTTTCATCGGAGAATCGATGTCCAGAGGGATCCTTCGACGCGATGCGATATCCGCGGGCCGGCCATTAATAGCCATCACGGCGATGGATGACCGGTATTAATTCGATGCGTTCCTGAATACTTCACGAGAAGAGTGTTCAGATGAATTTCTGCATCAGAGGCGATCGCTGCGCGGCGCACACGTGTTCGGCGGATTATCGTTGCGGATCTAATGGAAATATTTCATTTCTCTCGAACAGGCAGTTCTCGGTTTCCAGCGTACAGCCGCGATTCGTCCCGTGGAAGTAACGATACGATATCGACAGTTCGACGCTGACAGAATTCGAAATCTCTGTCGTTAGCTGGCCGCTTTTCGCATTAAACGGAGCTTTCAAAAATTCTCTTGACGCACAAAGGAAAAGCTTTAAGAATTATAGTTCGCAATTAATTACAATCGTCGATGAAGATAGGATATCTGGATCGTGGAACATAACGAATGTCCTCGAATGTATCGCAACATGTCGATTCGCCGAAGACTAAAAATAAAAATAGAAAAATTAAACGAATTGGAATAAAACGGTGGGATACGTGGACCCCTGGGAAAACATCTGATAGGTAAAATCAGAAAATTCGTTTCTTTAGTAGGTACGTAAAATGCGTATGAACCTCAATTTGCAAAAAAAATATTGTTAATTGCAAAAACGGCGGCAAAAAACATGAAAGTGAACGATACAATGTCGGCCGTTATTTAGCAATAACTTTATGCTACAATAATAATTCATTAAGTGTCGAGATTCATAAGCATATAAACTAAATTACCTTCAATTTATGCGTTGAATCAAGTGAATCGGATAAAAATTCGATTAGCTATACGTCCCACCGTTTTGACCGAATCCTTTCTTTGCGACTACTATATCTATATATGTATACATTCAAATTAAATCTACACTGTTAAATTTTCTTCTTTGAACGTCCCGTTATATGTAAAAAAAGTTTCAATAACAAAAATTAATTATATCTGGAAATTATATGCGTTAGAAAAATACAATAGCTGGACCAGACTCCCCCCTTAAAAGATGGAAAGGTTGTGGGACAAAATGGTGCCTATGTAATTCAATAAATAACACGATGCTCTTGAATTTTTCTTAAAAATTGCCACGAACTTTCTGAATAACCCGATACTTAGCTGTACGGTAAATCTCGGTTGATTCGTGGCTACGAGTCCGATTAGCTCGGTCGCGTGCGTCCGTGGTAGAAAGGCAGGCGTCATTCCGGTCGGGCAAGATCGCCCGTGAAGCTGCCGTGCTCCATTCTAACCATTCCATGCCACAGGAATGTCAATACTACCCTCCCGTGCAATCGTCAATCCCCTCCTCCTCCGTCGATCTAGTCGCATTGACGTATCCGTTCTCGTCGAAGTCATCCGGAACCGCTCAACCTGACCCCTTTCTTCCCGGGAACGCCGGGATACAGGACGCCGTACTCGATAACCCCAAGTACCTTCCTACGCGGTGCAAGGACAATTCCGCTGCCGTTAGTAGGGAGAGTCGATGACACGAAATCGCAAGTACTCGCCATTGTTTTCGTAAGAGGAAAATACAAGCAGGAGGGCGGATGGGGGGAGAGGAGGAGAGGCGGAGGGCCGGTACCACCAACCAAGGCCCCCCTTGCGTTCATTGGTCTCGGTATCGGTTACGCGTTGCCGGATACCCCCTCGTCGGAAGGGGTGAGAGAAACGTAGAAAAAAAAAAGAAAAAAGAAAGGAAGAAACAGACGAAGGAAATAAGGGAGAGCGAACATTAGAGAGAGAGAGAGAGAGAAAAAGTGAGGGCAGAGTCGCGCGGTAGGCCGACTTTTTAATATCCAGGGATGATCTGTAGCTGCGGGATGCTGCGTCAGCCGCTGTCATTGTTATACGCCCGGACCTCTTCAGCACAATGACAATTTCTCTGGTTTTATTCTCCGCTAGGCACTGCCTTTTTCCCGCCCGTTTCCGTCTCGCGTATTACCGTGCACTCCCACTCCCTGCTCCTCGACGTTTTCCGCCGGTCGCTCCCTCCCCCCCCCCCTGCCAGCCCCCCTCCGTCGTCCGCCCACTCGTTTTCCCCCTTCGTTTTCCAACCATCGGCTGCCTGCTCGTTTTCTAGCCGGTCTCAGCCGGCTACGTTTACGTTTGTCTACGCCGCGCCTCCGTTCGCCGACCAACCGCGTGTCCATCCGTCGACGGTTATCGTTTCCAGTTCCCGTCAACCCGACGTTTCGTCGACTTTTTTGTCCATGACAATTGCTCGGAAAGGGGCTTCCGCTTTCCACCGCCGGCTCTCGACTGGGTGCCCCTCGTTGAACCAGCGGTTCGACGGATCCGCGGATTAGGAAGCGGGGTTCCTCGATCGTGATGGTACCAAACGGCGCTTGCCATAGTCGCCGCTAGAGGACAACCTATGGCCGTGGAGCGGTAATGTCGCGGGAACTCGCGGGAATTCCGAGGGAAAAGAAGCAAGCGGTGGCACAGAATCCGTGGAAATGCTCGATCTGTCGCGGGATCGTCACGGCCGGGCCACTTCGCATCGACAACAGTTCGCGATGGCATCGTTTGCACTTTTCGTGACCATCCTAGCACTTTATTTACCGGGAGCCTATTTATAGGCTTTTCAATTGCGGTATTTAGCTATCCGAATTTATTTACTGTGTCGATGGTTGTCTACGAACAATGTTCAGTTTTTGGAAACAGACTTGGCTTTCAATGTACCTAGTAACAATATAAAGGAATTATTGTCAGCCTAGATTAGCATATGTTACCGTAGAAAATTCTTTTATGAATTAAAGACTGTTTCCACATAGCCCGGTATATAAAGTGCTAGGATATCAGCATCCATGATTCGACACGATCGAGCATTTCGCATCACCGAATGATCCCTGTCACGGTTCTAAACACACACGCCTCGGAAGCTAACTTTGCATCAAATGCGTTCGGGTCGCAACCGTGGTTCGAGCATACCGCCGGCCACACGCTGGCATCCGACCTACTATGGATAATACAAAATTCAACGTGTTCTCGTGAAAGTATAGTTGCTTTCATCCATTTGGGCCGATTTGGTTACCGATTTATACGACTTAAAATACTGCATCACGAGTCATTCGGTTGTAAGTTTGTAGTTCAGAAATTCAATTGTTTGTAAAACTGGCTTTTTACGTCCTTAATTGGGAGACACATTGTCTATAATGTGTGCTTCGATGCTTATGTTATTAGTACAGAATTAGTTTTTAATGTCTCTACACTTAATGGTAACAATAAACTACTTTCCATTTTTTGTTTGCACCTTGCTGTATGGGCCATCATGGTCCAACTCGTAATCCTGGTGAAAAAAAAATCGAAGACAGATCGTCTTGCCTCCAGACTGGCTGCTGATTTAGCCTTCTCAGCATATCGTACCCTCGTTTCATCGTGACACCGACAAATTTTGTTGGTATTTAAACCAGGTTCAATGTCGAATCTTCGCATGATGTCGAGTAGAATCTTCTGTACTCCATTAAAACATGATGTACCTATGCGTACGTTACACACGAGGACTTTGGTTCCACTAAATGACTTCTTCGGTGCCAATTTCCAAATCACATTATTTACACTTTCATTTGAATTTTATCTAAATCCTCACAGACACCTATGGGGCAGATCTCCATCACAACATTTGGTATGGGATTTTTATCGGGAAAATTTTGTAAACTATCGCGAGCCACCTTGCTCTTTCTGGGCAATAAATATGGTGTGGTTTCGTATCTGTCGACAATTAATGACATTATTTTGCCCAAGTAGTATCGTTGATGTCTTTAAGACGTGAACAAAAAAATAACGGAACAATGCACAACATACAGCAAATAACAATTAAAAGAACTACGAAAGCGCTTTGAGAATTTTGGGGATGATATTGTACGTTGTTTCATCGAAAGGAAGTACATGAAAACAGAAAACACACGAGGAAGTATAACGCGTGTAATTTGAGTTGGGACGGAATCTATCTGCGTCGATGAAACAAAATGACACGGATTTAGACGAATTGAATAACGTACAGAGAGCCACTTATCGCTGCCCGGGCTCAGGTAGTGGATTAACACAGCTCAGTGGTATTTAGAGACCTTAAAAGTAATAGACGCTTAGCCTCTGCAAGCATCAGCACTCTGCGCAGAGCTGCACTCTACGTTCGAATCATATTCTTCGAAGGAGCGCGATTTTCGGTGGCATCGGGACGCTCGAACGCATTCCACGAAGTTGAAAGACGATCGGGGACGAAGATGGCGTTCGGTTCCCCGCGAGAAGGTGAGTCGCTTTGCTCCCAAAAGACTCGCAAAAAAGGAGTATAGATACCACCTAGGATGACGCGGACTTGCACGGCGCGTTGGCGTACACGAGTCTGCGGACGGACGGAAGAAAAATGTAGAAATAAAAGAAAAGTCAGCAGGAGCACGGTCGCGCGGAAAAAGGTGCGATCGCCTTTCGCGGCGCTCGGCTGGAAGTCATAACGGAGATAGACGCGCATCGGAGCAATCCCTCATGCAGTCTATACGGTGCTGGTCGCGTACGTGTGTATCGCGGCTGCTTGTGTTCGTTCCTATGGCACCCGCCTGCTCCAGCCCCCACGGGAACGGGTAATAGATTTATTGGACACCCGGTACATGGGATATAGATATGGATGTTATAGGCGCTCGAGTTAGAGATACAACCCCCACCGTCCGTAGCCACTGCCACCACCACCACCCCTAGCAAATACGAATGGCACATCTAACTTTATGAAATCTACACCCCTGCTCCCACCCCCCCTGGCTCTTTTGTCCGACCCTCCTTGCCGCGGCTCTTCGACTTCGTTCACCTTGGCCCCCTTCGAGACACCCGCGGATGGAAATGTGACGAATTCATGCCGTCGGAGCGATTTTTTTTTTTATTTCTATTTGCTCCAACGCGCGTTTTTGTAACGCGTTTTAGAAGGAACGCTTCTTTATTAGTGGGACCATCGAAACGAAAGTTTCGTCGATTTAGAGTACATTAAGTTATTAAGATACATAGATTGATAGACATAGAGTTATTACGATATAATGATATTAAGATGGCAGTTTTATACGTACGGTGAGGTGCAAAATTGAATTATTCGCGTTTTGTTAGAAAAATACATTTTATTATTTAAGTAACTTATAACAAAAAAAAAACAATGTTGATAATTGTTTCCTTATAATCTCAGGTGACTTATGCATGGAAAATTGATGAAATCCGTTTTACACCGTACCGATAGAGTCGAAGAAAAATTATAATTATACAATTAAATTTATATCATTTTCATAATTATAAATACATAATTATAATTAATTATTAAAATATTTTATATAATTATTTTATGTTATATATTGTATTACGTTATGAAATGACGCAAGTTACCTGAGATTATAAACAATTATCAACATTGATTTTTTTCGTTAGAAGTTATTTGAATGTGTGGAACTTATATGAGATATAATTCTCGAAAAATATTTGACACGTATTTTTTTTTATCGGCAATCGTGCATATTGAGGGGGTGATAACAGCTCCTAAAGTGGGAGATGAAAACATGTCTTTTTAAATAATTTGGAAACTAGAGGATTTAGGACAACAATTTTTGTTTGAAATTATGTGTTTTTGAATGCGTAATTCGCTCGTGCCAGAAGAAATTGTTTATTTATTTATTTAAATGATTTATTTTTGGAGAAATGTTTAGTTTTGTTAATTTCTTTGTAAAAAGATTGTTTTGAAATAAACAGCGGCTTTTGATGCAACCTCCTATTAACTAAAAATATACATGTATCTGTGTTTTGAAAGTCTTAGAGCCTAACCAGAATATTTCCAAGACTATCCTGAATTGCTGGCACTTTGCTATAAGACGATCTCCCCAAGGCTACCATTCTGAATCCCTGACGGTTTCACAAGAGTTACTATACCTATCTGTACCACGTACTATACTTTGACTCCATAAAAATCATGAAAACGACCTTGAAACCGATAAGAAATTGGACTACCTCCTTAACTCATATCAATGCAGAAAAACATGAATACTTGCACATCCACCTTGACACAACACGGTGAATTTGAATCGGAGACTGGTACTGAGTCTGCACGATATCGTTTACCATCGGTTTAGAAATCACGTGGTTCGAAAGAGAAGCGGGACACGGTCGCGCATTCGACGTCTCGAGTAAACGTTTCATCGCGGAACGGTTCGTTTCGGAAATTAGAAACATTATCTGTCTTTCTCATCTCTCCTATCGTTCTACACGTAACCATCGCCACTAACGAAGCTTTACGAGTAAAACTCGCAGGTCTGGTAACAGCTTTCAGCTGTAATCAAATACTGATCTTGGTCGGGCCCGACGACTCGGTGCTTTTAATCGAGCGTTAACCGAAGATGGGCGAAACACTTCTCTAGATAAACAATTTCTAAGAACAAATAAAAGGTAAACAACTTTTAGTCCGTTGTACGTTTCGCCCTGTCTTTGGGACCTTTTTAGGAGAGCGATTATTTTCAGATGCGAGATACGTGTTGCTTGTTGTGTTTATTGAGTACTCTTATAAGTTAAGCCGATCAACATTTATAACATTATACGAATGAGCAGGCATTTATCACCGCCATTTATTTTCGAAATAGTACAGCCCACAACCTGTCCAACAACCATTTCACACGATAACTAATTGAGGATGTATCGGTTACTCCTTGAATTTGGTTATTGATATAAAATTCTCAAAACAGTATTTTCAAAATTGCTGAGCACTCTAGCTTCGCCAATCTTCGATCGATCGACTTGAGTCTCTTTTTATGAAATCAGCATATGTTTTCTTTAGTAAAATACGTAGGATTTTTTTTTATTATATTAATAAGTATTTATATTTTGTATGAAAATTTAAGTACTGCAATTTTAGACTAAATTTGTATTTCTTACTTTGGAACCGCGTCATTTTATTAAAAATATATATTTTCAATAACGGTTATGTATCTCACCAGCTTTTGGACCGAGGAAACCAATTAATTTTGTTTCAGTGTTCTAGCTCGAACTTGGTGTGAGTTATCGTGCCCACCATTTATTTTTTAAACCCTCCTTTAAATCGTTTACCATTCGCCATTTTTGTAATTGTTAGAGAAGTAAAGTAAATTTAAAGGGCCCGATGCATTTTTTTTTTATCCGAATTTTCGGCACGTATTCAGGATGATCTCGCTGTGAAGCGTGTTCATCTTAATATTATTTTATATTTCTAAGGAAACTCTCTGTTCTTTTGTGATATAATTTATTTCCCTTTATGTTATGGATACATTCTAAATTGTATGATTTAATAAATAAATATTAGTAATATATTTCTAAGAGTAATAATGAAAAAAGTAAAAAATGAGTTTCTAAAGAACTCTGAAAGTTCCGGTGGGCAAAATGTGTAGCCCATTAAAACTTCCGCTGCCAACGAAATTAAGTAGCCATTCGCTGGGAGCTGCAATTATGATATTTTTTTTTTAATGAAAAACACAACACTAAACACGAAAGAACAGGCCAACATGAACGCTTAGATCGTATTGACTGTCTAAATACGACTAAACCGACTAAAAAAGCGAAGGACGCGCATGTGCGTCATCCGCAGCGAAAGTGATAATGAACTTCCCCGGCCAAAAATTACACGAGTTTCGCGAACGGTCTTCGTACGCATATCACCATTATTTATATCTTTTCACAATAGTAACGTGATATTATTTCTAATAACGTTCCATAACCAGTAATCACAACAACAACAACAAATGACGCATACTTAAATCCCATGCTACCAAGTTTACAGGAAAACAAAAACGGCGCGCGATTTAAAATTCGCGTTGCAGCCTTTATATTAAAAGAACGCCGGGAGCCAAAAAGCTTAAGGAGCCACTGGCGCAATCAGTCGGATCACCGGCACTCTTTCGGCGCGATAATCACGAGATCTCGTAGCATCGGAGTCCATCGTAGTGCGTGGAACGGAAGAAGCTAAAAATTCATTTGCGCCCTTTATTTCCTGAGACATTGTCCCCGGGTGGAGACTTTCATCCTTTTCACCCTTTCATCCCCGCGAACTTGTCGACCATGAAATTACTCGCGCACGAAAAAGATAAGCTTCACCGGCGAAAATATCCCTGACGGATTCCTCTCACCCTCTGCCGCTTTCCTAACTCGCCCCCGCGCGGCGTATTGCGGCCTCGCGCGTATACGCTCCTACGCCCGCGCGGAAACTTACCTCGGAGCCGACTCTTATTTACCTAGAACCGGTCACCAACACGATCGTTCGACCGTTTTCATACGTACTACGCGTAGATACATGTGTGTGAACTCGCGAGGAAAAGGGAGGAAGGGGGAGGCGGAGAGGGGGGGGGGAGAGTGGTCTGTTGAAAGGGCTGGTTTTGATTAGCTC
>NW_026534581.1:0-1135 GCF_026225885.1 Hylaeus anthracinus
TTGTGGACTGCTAAAAGTGAATTTCTCGTTTTTTGCGATGTCGAAATTTGTTGATCAAAGAATTTGCATTAAATTTTGTTTGCGGAATCAATTTTCTGCTGCGGATTCGTTGAGGATGGTGCAGAAAGCCTTTGGTGATGAGGCTATGTCGAAAAAAAATGTTTACAAGTGGTATAGTGAGTTCCAAGCAGGCCGTGAATGTGTCGAAGACGAAGAGCGTGCTGGGCGACCATCAACCTCAACCGACGAAGCTCACGTCCAAAAAATTAAAGATTTGGTGTTGGAAAACCGTCGATTAACGATTAGAGACCTTGCTGATGATATTGGCATATCGAAAGGCTCAGTCAATACCATTTTGAAGGATGTTTTGGGCCTCAAACGCGTCAAATCTCGACTGGTACCGAAATCATTGAATTTTTTGGAAAAAAGGTGTCGAGTTGACGTGTGTGAAACAATGCTTTCTGACTACATTGACAAGACGAAATGCATGATCACTGGAGACGAGACTTGGATCTATGCTTACGACCCGGAAACAACCGACCAATCGAGCGAATATCGTGCCAAAGGTGAGCCGAGACCAAAAAAACCGCGCCAAAGTCGCTCAAAAATCAAGGTCATGTTGACTGTTTTCTTCGATTATCGGGGTGTTGTGCATTATGAGTTCCTTCCCCCGGGTCAAACAGTCAACAAGGAATATTATTTGAGTGTTATGCGTCGTTTGCGTAACGCTATCCGCCAAAAGAGGCCGGAATTGTGGAAAGACAACTCTTGGTTTTTGCACCATGATAATGCATCGTCTCACAATGCGATCATTCTTCGTGAACATTTCGCCAAAAACTCGACTCATATCGTTCCACAACCACCGTATTCACCTGATTTGGCACCGTGCGACTTCTGGCTGTTCAACAAGCTCAAAAGACCGCTCCGGGGACACCGTTTTGAGACGATAGAGCAGATTGAAGCCGCAGCGAAGACGGAGCTGAGGGCCATCCCTGAAGTCGACTTTTTCAACTGTTTCGAAGATTGGAAAATCCGTTGGCATAAGTGCATTGTATCGGGAGGGGATTACTTTGAAGGCGATGAAATTGATTTGGAAGAATAAATAAAGAATTTTCAAAATAAATGCAATGTCACC
>NW_026534582.1:0-19348 GCF_026225885.1 Hylaeus anthracinus
ATCGTTATCAGAACTCAGAAACATTTGATTACGATTGTAATCGTAATCATAATTAGGATTACGATTAAATTGTATTCGTAATTATGATGACGATTAATTCGTAGACGTAATTATAATTACGATTAAATCGTAATCATTATAAGAATTCAGAAACATTTGATTACGATTGTAATCGTAATCCTAATTACAATTACTCCCAACACTGGCTGAGACTTATAATCGTAGCTCTATTTCGCGACAGTCTCGGACTCTAAAAATTCAAAAATGGCCCAGATTCGCTTCACGTTCGCATCGCGACCCCTCGTCGTTTCACCGATCGTAACACGGTTCGCTCGGCGTTTAACCAGGCTTCCAAGCGCGACACGTTATTATTGGAGGATCGATGTAAGGAGGGAAGAGTGGAACGACAGACGGTAGATGTCGGGCGGGAAAACGTGCGGTTCGTCGTTGGCCGTTTCTCGACTGGTTCGGTCGCGTTTCTATTCGCGGCCCTTGCTCGCGATAGTTCGATCAGGCGGTCGCGAATTTGAATGGGTGGCTTTCTGCCAGGCATTAGTAGGCTCGCGTGGCATACATTCCGCCGCGGAATCAACTCCGGCTGACACGTCTTCTGACGGGACGAGGACGTTCCTGTGCGCCGGAAACGCAACGTCCGGCGATAATGTCCGTCAACAGGGACGATGCGAACGTCCCGGCAAACAATGCGCCATTGTTGCCAACTTATTCCATTACAGATAACTCCCTCGTTCATTGTTTCTTCTCTCTCGCTCGCGTTTCGCCCGCGTCTCTCCTTCCCTCGAGTCCCCGACCGATTCTCTTTTTCCTCTCGTACCCCCCTGCCCCTGACTCGCGCCCCCTTGGACTCGATCGTCCTTTCCCCCGTTTTTCACGGAGACGAGGCTTCTCCTTGGTTAAGGGATGCACCTGGGATCGGGAAGATAAAAGAAATTGTGCCAATAAGTTCGCCACACCGAACGATTGCCGTGAACAGTTGCACGGTTGAAAAAAAGTCTCCTCCTTAATGCGCCGGCGGACGATCGCGCGTCGATTAATATTTCACGGACGCCGGTGGCTTCCGGTACGTGGATATTACCAAAGGGGTGGATAATAATGGCAGGGGTTGAACCCGAAGTTAATCGAGATAGAGACGCTCGGATGAAAAGCGATCGCTGCTCTCCCGTTACTTCCTTTACGCGAGAATATCCAAATGAGTGTATCCAAAAGATTTCAAAGATTACTAATTTTTGGAACGGAATAGATGAAAATGTATCGGTGTATTATATCAGGCGCGCGGTACGGTGTTAATTGTATTAGGTTGATGCGTAATTATACTGCGTTTAACACGCACGAACATATGGTGTGAATGTAAGGTGGATAACTTCAGTGGTTTCAGCCGTGATGGTCAGACATACATACGCGCTAACCTTTTTATATATTAAGATTGTGTTATACCAGGGCTCCTTAAACTATGGGTCGCGACACTAAATGGGGTCGCTTAGCGAAATCTTGAGGCCGGGAGACTTTAATGTAAAATATTCAATATTCCTTTTTATTTATGTTATTGCAAGAAAATGCAGTTTGGATGAAAAATGGGGTGTATAACTTTTATAACTATAATAAATGCAATTGTACAACGTTTTGTGCAATTTTTAATATCACATTTTTGAACGTTTTTGAACAAATTCTAAAACTGTACTTTTTCATATGTATACATATCGTTACCTAATCAATAAATCATCACAAAATAAAAAATTCAAAAATTCATATCTCGAAAAGCTATTCATAGAAAAATTTGTCATTGCGATTTTCGAGTTTAGTAGGCCAGAACACGTAAGAAGAAAAAATAGTGACATTGAATGTACATTTTGGCTGTAACTACTGTCTCACTAAAGCGTAGTATTAGATTACGAACAAAATCTCAAATATAAAATCTATCTTTATCGTGAAAAAATCAAAATTCCAATCTATCCGTATTTTGTACATAAATGTGTAGTTTGCTACGTTTAAACGAGAAGAACTCCAGTACCTATTGGATTACAGATACGCTCTATTACTGGTAGAATGTCCTCCTCGATGAGTAAAACGTTAAACGTCTTTGTAAAACTCGGCACCCATTTCTATCGATTAATTCTTGGACGTACGAGCAACCAAGAAATCAATTCCTTTTTCGAGAAATAAAATAGAAATCCAAGCAAGGAAGAGTTGAACAGAGGGTTGGAATCGAACTTCAAAGAAACGCGTCGACCTAATATTTTTAGCGATCATCGCTGATTGCTCGTCGGGAAAGCCAGCCCCATTTGCGCTTTAGTCGAGAAACAAAATAATTGTTTTCAGGGCTGCATCCCCGGTAAGCGGACGATGCGTTCGGCGATGGTTGCGAGGCGAACTCTTTTAACGGAGGAACCCTATCTACCAAAGGGACACTTTCTACGGCATTCGAACTCTTTGATGCCGCTCTAACTTCTGCCGATAAAAATTTCGCAAGTCGACGAGGGAACGACGAGGGGGTCGTCGCCGCGCGCAAGAAGGGGATGAAGTATCCATCGGGATCGGGGAACAATCCCTTCACTCGTGGATTGCTTGTTCCGCTATTTAAAAGTGTCCTCCGTGTGCAACGGGTAAGTTAAGTCCCCCGGACTCGCGTTAAACGCGGCGAGGCTCGATCGACAATAGCACAGCGGCGTTCGGGAAAGTGGCGCTGTTTAATATTAATAAGCCGGGGAGGCTCTGCCCTTGGCAGGCACGTAGATGCATATCAGACTAGGCATTACGGAAAGACGACTTCCACGCCGGTGGGGCACGCGAGACAGTTTTCGCTTCGGAATTTGAATAGCCGTGTCGCGGCTATCGCGACAAATATCTGCAACGCATCAGCGTTCGCCGTCTCTTGGCTACGTGCGGCTTGTCGATCGAAACTTTCCCGTCTAAAAATATTTCGTCTGCTCGATCATCGTGGTATTCTTCTTACTTCCAATCTGACGTGTCGATCCCAACAAATTTGACTCGTCGAAGATCGGATCGCTTCTTTTTACATTTGTGCGAAGTCGTTGATCTGGATAAGTCTTGATACGATTTATTGAAGCAGGTTTTTGGTAATGAAACTGATTGATTTATACTTAATCGAATATTTTGCTTCGTTTTCTATGATCTTTTCCCATATCTTTACTAGCGCTCGTATTTCTTGATTAAGAAAACTGATCAGCTTATTATTAGCAAATTATAAATTCTTTGTTACTTCAATTATTTTGTAACGATCGAAAAAATAATAATCACTTTTGGCAGCTCCATTTTCTCAAATTTATGGGAAATTAAAAGAAACGTTTCGAAATTCAGATATTCGACATTTTTTTTCTTTTTCTTTTTAGGTTTGAGATAGTAATCTATTGGTAGCCATCTCTGATAGTGATCCAATAGGTTTTATATAAATTATTAAATTATGTCGTTACAGATTACGTCCTTTCTTTTCGAAGTGGTGAAGGGGATGATTTATGTTTGGAGCTGCCTCCTTATTATGCCCCGTTGAAAAAAAATACCTGAAATTTAAGAGAACAAAATTTTCTTTCAAACACAGGTTCATTTTGTTCTTAAAACATTTAGCAATACAAACAAAAAATACAGAAAAAATACAGAAAAAAAACAGATACAAAAAGTTGTAAAATTAGTGCAACATTCATTCTACTTCCTGCTCTGTCTCCTTATTGCACCACGAAAAGAAGGAATTTTTTAAATCCATGATTATTTCTAACCTCAAAAAATCATACAAAAATGAAACTTTTTCCTTATTGGAGCACACCCCTCAATTACTAAACTCGGTTTCAATTTTTTGCTGACAAAAAAACCACACGAATTTTTGCCGGTACCTCGCAATTTGTACAGAGGTAGATGTTACATTTTTGCAAATAAAATATATTCAAATCGATCAATCGAAGTTTTGTACCTCGAATCGCGACACGCGTTTCGTTACACGTTAGATCACACAGCGAGCGAATCCCGGAACAATGCCGCAGCCGCGTCACGGAAATAACTTCGTTATTTTCCCAACACCCGTATGATCGATATCACATCCAAACACCGCTATTGATTTAATCGCGGCCATATACACCGCACGGTAATTAAAATTAAAATCCTCGCGTTCCAACCTGCCGGACGATTGCGGCCTCGTTGAAACGAAACGGGGCGCGTAGAGGTGAGTCCAAACTAGAGACGAGTAAAACTGTCGTTTGGATACCAAATTTGTATAATAACGAGTTAAAAATAAACAACTCTCTCGTTTGTTTGATCGATGTTACGATGTGAATTAACCCTCTGGCTTACAATCCCGAGTGAGTCTTACTATGGCCCGAGCGATCGTAAAATAGCGTATAGGTCAAGGAGTTAAGTAGAGGTTCGAGGAAATAAAGCAGTCGGTAGAAGCGTATCAATCGGTTATGATCATATTACACTGGTCAACGAGCAATCTCTCTCCCTCCAAGTGGTGGGGATAGTCATCTTGCAGTTATCCAGTCAATCTTGTCTTGCACTTATCCAGTCTTTACTGTAAACGAGTCGCGTATCCTCATTTCGCACTTGATGTTCACCGGTACAATTGGAACCTAAGAAAATATTGACAACAAATGAACGAGAATACGAATAGTAGGTTTGTAAATGGAATTCGCTTGAAGCGATCTACAGATGTATCGAGTATTTTAATTCAGGATCTAGCCTTTGAACATCAGAAAGAACTGTAACTACTACGTATTTTATTTTCCACAGAGTACATACTGTTCAGGATCAAATATAAGTTCGACAAGTGTTTTCGATACGATACATTTCTTTATACGATTCTGACAATAAGTAACATATGGTAGGTATTCCTGAAACATTGAAATCCTTTAAAGATCACAATTCGAGCCTCTTAGACTCATTCGGAACGCTACCTGGTTAGTCTCAAACAGCATTATTTATTAAGATTAAAAAATAATATCGCGAACAAAGAAATTGCCAGATTCAGTACTTGTTTGCAACTAACCGATTAGACTCCGATGACCACATCTACCGACCGATAAGGCACAATCCACTCTACGAAACTAACAGTTTCGCAAACGTTGAAACATCATAGATTTATCGTCATAGATAAGTTAAATTGTTTAGAGATAACCATTCCCCCACAAAAAAAAGAAATAAAATTAATTGCCTGAAACATCAACTGGAAAATTGGTTCGTCGGATCGACGATAAAGAAGTTCTTGTATGACGAAAGTTTATAGTTCCATAGCCATAGATATTGTTCGTAAAACTAATTTAAAATAAAATTAACAAGAAAAGAAAATATGTAGGAATGTTGGTTAATTATTTCTTCCCCTAAAATGTATTAATAAAAGAAATATATGAAGTTTTATTTTGAATTGGTTCCTGTACGAATACTTATTACACTGACTGTATATAATATACCGTATACAGGGTGTTCAGGATATTACTAGCCAGCGTTTTTCTCGTAAACGGAACATGAAAAAAAGAAATGAAAGAGGAAAAATTTAGTGTTCTTTATGTGCGATATAACCAGGTATATACAGATCTTTGTAGATCTGATACAGGTATGTAGATCTTTCGTATTTGTACTACTTTCTGAGAAATGAAGCTGAGTTTTTTAAATGGAATGGTACATTTTTTATACCATTTTTTTGCTGGTAGAATATCGAATTCTAACAAAACTTAATAGGTAACGAGTAATTTCGTTTTATTACTTGAAAATTTTCGTAAAATTTAACATAATATCAAGATGGAAATTCAAACAAGTGTACTACGAATTCTTTATAAAGAAAAACATCATCCCTATCACCTAGCACATCATCAGAAGCTCCAACGGTGTAAACATCGCTGTCCAGCGGGAAATTGTGATAAGTAGACTGCGAATCTTTACACATTTATAGGAAATTTGAATGTGCAAGAACCTACAAAATGCAAACAATATGCAAGAATATAAAAAAAATTCACAGTAAAGTTCGTGTTATAATATTTGCAAAATAAAATAAATTCGCGGAGATTTTATTTTGCATAAAGATCCGCGGTCTAGTGATAAGATTGAGTCTCCATCTTGAAGTATAAATAATATTACCGAAGAGTCCAACCAACAAATCCAAAACATGCTACGAAATACTGCTCTTTGCGTCGAATGTATCGAACCGATTACGCGAGCACATCTACAGATATCTTAACCATCTTTCTCGAGTAAATATGACGTTTCCGTGAGCGATCTACCCTGTAATACTACCTGATCCACGTACAGGACGTCACAAAATTATACGTCACGGCCACCATAGCGTGATTCTACACCTACGATTCGGTGGAAATTGACATGAAAATACGTGTTCGGGGTTACAGTGGAGACCTACCTCAACGCAACGCATTTAAAACACGCGTGAACGCGTTCGTAACTCGCTCGGGTCTTTGAAACGAAGCGAAAGAGACCGTTCTCATTTAGATCGTCCAATGCATTTCGAAATCTTCGTTCGTGAACCATCCTCGAGCCCCCATACGCGAGCGTCTAGCGCGGGCACAGCCGCGTTCCAGCTCCGTACTGCGTGTCTTTCCCCCTTTACTGTCGCCCTTGGTTTCGCGATTACACACGTAGCGGCGATTTAATGCAAAACGATGGTTCGCGACGAACCCTGGGAAAGAGAGACAGAAACAGAGGCAGGAGCAGGACGAGCGATAGCCGGCGTCGTCGTGCGTTGTACGCGTGTGCACGCCGGTTGAAGAATACTCGGACGCCGCCGCGTGTATCGCATGCGGGCTCCATTTGAAATTATTTCTTTTTTATTCTCTCTCTGTCACGCTGTCGCCATTTACGCGTCCCGCACAAAGCCCATTTTTCCTGTCCCTGAACCCGCCATCAGCGCCCCGAAAGCCTAACGACCGCCGCTTGAAAGAGAACGACAATCGCTCGCGATCCGTCCTCCTTCCGGGATAAGAGTCGACGGTTAAGTGACACGATCCTGAGTGAACTTTACTTCGACGCTACGTATTCCTACTCCTTTGCGCGGATATCGCGGCCGTTGTTGTTTTCATGTCGCCGTTAAGCCTTTCGGAACGCGTCGCGCGACGTGACGCGTCGAGGAACGGTTTTCGAAAGCCTTACCCTGGACTTGGCGATCCCAGGGTAGCGACAAAGTAAGTTGTAACATCTGTCGAATACGATATTTTGTTACGGAACGGTTTTATTTTGACGAGGACGGTAGCTTTGAGTTTTAACCCTTGGGCCCATCTTTTTGCACAATGTGCAAACTGAAATTTGTATATTAAACAGTGCAACTGTGGAACCATGTTATTTATTGCGACGAGAAAATAATTGTTCGAGTCGTGAAGAAGCAATCCCTTGGTGGCCACTGGCCAGGGAAATGTCAAGGAATTTTTTAATAAGACAGGGAGACAATAGTGGAATAAGAAAAATCATCGAGAAACCATCTTTAAAAGAAAAACACTTGAAAGAATTAAATAATTTTTTTCAATTGAGTAGCTTCAATTCAGTGAACGCGTCGTAGGCAATGGTACGAAAAACGTTGTATTTCGCTGTAATATATTTGATTTATATTTGATTTAAATATTTGATAAAAATGGATTTTTCGGGATAACTACTGCAGGAATTGCGAAAATATTATAAACATCATTAGTCCGACATTAATTGCATTCGTTATTCACATTAGCACTAAACTAGGTATATAAAAAAAAAAGTATACATGACGAATTAAGTAACCTTCTCCTTTTCGAAGTCGGTTAAAAAATTACCGCCACTGACGACGTCTTGCTCACACTTCTCTAAAAATCTCGATTTGATGTGCGGGCAAGGAGCAATGGTTTGTCTTCGATACAGCTCCTATCCTTTTTTATATCAGGATATAAGAGCAGATAGGAATCTTCTAGTATATTTTTAAGTAAAGATTGAATTTTTCAAATTAAAGCTCTCAACTTTTTTGCCCACCTAATTATATGAATAAGACGTCATTTTCCAGTTGTAATTCTGAGCGTTATACTTCCGGGCGCAGTTTCGAAACACGCGCATTCCTCCATTGATCAATTAGCGGGAGCCAAAGAAGGTTGACAAATAATTTGCTGGTGGTGTGCGGGGGATCACGGTTCTCGGCCGTAGAGACGCCGCGAGGCTTAAAAGCCGATATATCAGAATAAGAACTTGTCCATTAAAACGCTTAAGTAGTAATAAGTACGCGAGCCTAACTGACAGGCACTTCGAAGTTCCCGCGGATTAAAGTGTCCAACTTCTCGAATTTATTAGAGAAAATAAATAATAAACGTGCTCGCGCGAGTCGCTTTCCATGCTCGCGATTATCCAGGTCTGGATTCTATTTCTACATGTATGTAGATATGAATTTTGTTTAATTAGTTAAATAAAACAGTAACGAAAAATAATCCTTTTAATTTCATCGTTTCTATGTACTATGTATTCCAAGGTATTTTGACGAATGAAAATGAGTGTTGTATGTCTTATTTACTTTTCTAAATAACGAAAATGAAACGGTAACTTTGAGGCATTGTTCCCCAGATCATGTTGCACTACTTTGGCGATCAAACTCCTGGACCCCTAAAGGGTGGGGATGGTTTCTGTACATTTATCGTAGAGAAATTTGTGTATTTATGGGATAGTTCTAGAGCCTGAAAGAAAGGTCCAACTTTGATAATTAATTTTGAGAGGATTTCTTTTTACAGGGTTCATTTAACACGTATTGAAGTATAGAGAAAAATTGTTGTATTATAATTTTAGTACAAAATGCCGGCAACAAAGCGAATCTTCAAAATTGACTTTTGTTTAAACGCCTTCAAGGAAGGACGGTTTTCTTGTTGTGTATTACATTTGGAACAAGAAAACCGTCCTTCCTTGAAGGCGTTTATATATATACTGTTGACTATAGAAGTACGTAGCAGTTCTTTTATTTAATGTAAACTTTCGTTTTTATTAACAATTTAGTATTTATCTTTTGGCCAAAAAATGTGTTAGTGCGTTATTTCTACAATATTTGATTTAAAAAGGAAACCCTATATACTTGTACAGCCAATAGTATATAGATTATACAATTTTTTGGTTGTTTGCTTCGGATTTTATACACAACAAGAAAACCGTCTTCCCGTGAAGGCATCTTAAAAAAAGTCAATTTTGAAGACTCTTTGTTGCCGCTATTTTGTACTAAAACTATAATACAACAATTTTTCTCTATACTTCAAACGTATGAAATAAACCCTGTAAAAAGAAATCCTATTCCTTTTGCGATACTCTCAAAAGTAATTATCAAAGTTATGCCTTTTTCTCAGTCTCTACAGTGTTAACCCTTAGATGGTGTTACTCCTTAAGGAGACTTTACTGTACACGTTACTTTAATAGCAAGGTTAAATCGCTCAGTCCGAATTCATAGGAATTGAGACCCGTAAATATCAAGGAACAATTCGAAAACAAGCATTATTTTCGTTTACAATTCGTTAAAATACCTCGCTTCTCGCATAAATTGTCGAATCAAGGACATTACAACGAACCCTCGTGTTTATGGAGCCTCGATGGAACACCTCTTCGTTTGTTTCTCCGCGCCGAAAGATTCAATTTCCGATAGACGACATTATGACTCCTAATCCCCAAAAAAATGCCTGTACGTGCTTTATTGATTTTTATCCTATCGCCGCGATCTTCATACCTTTTAGGATCGTCTTTGCCAACTTTCCACAGCGCGCAATTAACTGCTGCATAGAATATCTACCATCGACGAAATATTTAAACGTGTCCCGTGGCACTGCACAGTGGTCTGGCGGCTCGCTCTTCGTGGCCAAAACCTAACTTCTCAACAACTTTACAGAGAAATTTTTTCTTGACAAATTCATGACAGTAGAATGCTAAGAAAGCATCTCGAGTTGCTGATAGATACCAGAAACCAAAGCCTCGAGTGCAAAGGGTTAAAATCAGTTCAAAATATTCCGTGACTTTTCTCCGGGTTTTCCTGATCAAATTACGAAATCTCCCTGACTTTTGGAACACGAGAACAAATATGAAGTGTGAGCAAGATGTCATAAGCGGCGGTAATTTTCATACACCTAGTCTAGTGTTAATGTGAACAACGAATGGAATTAATGCCGGACTAAGGATGTTTATAATATTTTCGCAGGTGTCGAGGCGAATTCAACGACCTATGACGATACAACCTTAAATCTCTAAATAACGCTAAAATAATTTTGGCCACGAAAAACACCGGGTCGACTGATCCGTTTCGTAGACGGTGTCTTACTCAACCCGAAATTCCGCTGAAAAATCGGCTCGGGACGTACAGGAAAATTATTTAAGACGTCGACGGCATCCAGAAGAGTCTACTGGAATTTTCGAGACGCGGAAATTCCGCCCTTCGTGCACGGAGTACCGTCGTTCTGTCCGAAAGAGGCATTACGGGGTGGTAGATCGGATCGGTTCGGGCGCCATTTCCAGCCAGGGGAAAGAAATTTCGCCTCGGTCGGCGAGGAGCTGCTGCAAAACAAATGCTGGCAACGAAAGCGTTTACCAGTTTATTCGCGGCTGGCTGTTACCCGGCAGCCATCTTCCCGGCCTCTCGCGACATGAAAGTTGCAGGCGTCTTTCGAGGTACGCCCATACGTGGCCAGACACGCTTGCGTCACCGTGTGCTCACCTAACCGTGGCAACACACGCGTACTAGAGGCCGCTTCCACACAGGTAACCAACCTGTCTGGTTCCAACCCATGGCCAAGTTCCTCTATCACGTTTCTCCCCTCTCTATCCTGCTGTTACCTCTCCCCTTTTGCGGGATGGGTAGAGGGGCGACGGGAGGGTGGAGGTGGGGGCCAAAAAAGGTATTTCTTCGGAAGGATACGTATCTACGTGCCTCCATATCCTCGACTTGTACGTGGAATACTCGAGACGCCTGTCGTTGGACAGAGGAAGGTCTCGAAGACGTTTCTTGACCTTTGGGTCGAGACGAAGTGGGGAACTTTACGTCTTCCCGCGGAACCCGGGACGCCTCGTTCTCTCAGAATTTCGAATCGTTTCGAGAACCAAACATTTATTAACCCTTTGCAGTCGAGAGGTGACTCTCGGTCGCCGCTAGGTTCGACACAATAAATCGATGAACAATAATGTTTTTATGATTGAAAATCATTTCATTTTCGAAACAAGGGGGGTGCCAACGGGAAAATGTAACGTTTGTGACATACAGTGAAGCATAGGTAGATACAGGGACAAATGGATAGATATGGGATACTGAAATACGGTGGTGCTAACGGAGAAAAGCTTTTTACTGTGGTTGATTTTCAATCTCTCGATTCTTACGACGAGCGTGAAATCTGTTAATTTTTTAGGTTTAATTTCTTTAAAACTCGAAGTGTCGATAAAATGATTGTCGGCGAGCTAAAGGTGGCCTGATTAAGCTTTGCACTCGAGAGGTGACTTTCAGTCACCGTTAGGTTTCACGCAGTAAATCTACAATACCTAATGTTTCCTTAGGTTTAATTTCTTTGGAGCTCCAAGTATCAATAAAATGATTGTCGGCGAGGTGACCTTATCTTCAAATCTAGATAGCTTAGAACTCATACCAATAGAATGTTAAGATACATCTCGAGTTGCTGGTAGATACCAGAAAAAAGGCCTCGAGTGCAAAGGGTTAATACTGTTTGCATTATCTCTTACTTCTCATCTATTACCACCACCCTCCCCCTTCTAGCTCGGGTACCTCGGGGTTGCTAATCCCGTACTGTAGCTATAAACACTGCTACAGCCCCTGAGAGCCACGTGAAGCCTAATTATTTTGTTTGAAAACTGAACGTCGAAGTTCAAGTACGATACAATGTATAGGAAGGCCGCGTTAACGCACGGTGGCTTCGTGAAGCGTCAACGATGCAACGTTTCCTCCGATAAGAAAACAATGACAACGCGACCACAACGAAACCAGCCACCAAACATTCTTTCTCCTCGACGTACAAAGACAGCAGCGGCTATGTAGAATTCACAAAAAAGTTGCGCTCCGTTGACTCGTCGTGAACGGGCGCAGCGAACCAGAACGAGTTCTCGGTATTTAAGTCAAGTTCTTCGAAGCGTCGCAGAGTGTACCATTTTATGAATCTACCTTTACTTTATCCCACCGCAGGAAGATGGGTGAAATTATGATTGTGGTTCTAATAACGAGTAGAGGGTTTGAAATGCATTTTTATATAAAAAATTGAGTTAGATTTAAATAAATCTATGTTAATGAAATAAATATGATGTACTATTTGTTATTATTCTGTACTAGCTGCATCCAAGGTTTCACCCGCGTGAAATACCAACGTTGCAACACCTTTTTATCTCCTTAGGGGTTGAATTTCGAAATATCGTTTCTTATTCCTGGTATACATCACAAAGGAAGCCTCTGTCAAAATTTCAGCTTTCTAGGTTGAAGGGTCTAGCTGAGACGTTGATACAAACTTTGCAGCCCCTTTGCACCCCATTAGGAGTTGAATTTCTTAAAATGCCGGAATATGTGTTTGATTAATTATATGAAAGAGCATTAAGACCAAGTTTCAAGCAAATCCAACCACAAATAGAGAATTCCTCAAAGGTTTAACCTGGACGTTGATTATAATCAGTCAGGATTTCGTTCTTATATATATATAGATGATTTTGCAAGGAAAAAATGAATCGAAAATGAGCAACAGATTTTTCTAATTTAAGTTTTCAATTTTCAGAAAATTTGTCTTGAATCTCCTTGGAGCACATGTACGACTTGACTAGCGTGTCTGACCATTACGCACCATTTCTACTTATGTTGCTAATTTAGGTTGCTTCTGTTACGATAGTGTTCATTTCGATTAGTTGTAATCATTTGAAAAATTGCAGTTTGCATAGAAGAGATATGGTACATTAGACAACGCCAGAATCAGTAGAACTGGCCAGTCGTGGTCAGACATGGTTAGCCAAACCTTTCGATTTATTTCTACGAAAACGAAGCTTCCTATGAAAAAATATCATTCTGCATTTTCGATTCGTTTTCGAGCAAAGAATCATCCCCTGTTGATGACGTTATATTTAAGACTAGCTGTGCCCTGTGGTTTCACTCGCGTGGAATACTATTTAGTTTATGTCGTTCGCATTTGACCGCGTGTTTCTTCGTGAATCAGTAGGTAACTGTCTCTTGTTTTCCGTAACTCAGATGTTTCCGATACTAACGTCGCAACCCCTTTCTACCTCCTTAGAGGTTGAATTTCGAAATATCCTTTCTTATTCCTTGTATGCATCACAAAGCGAAGCCTCTGTGCAACATTTCAGCTTTCTAAAATTTCTTCTTTCTTTCTTTCATCTGTTATAAAGCTAAATGTTACTCCAAATCTATCAGCAGTACGTAAAATTGTTAATATGGAATTGCATGATAAAATGAGCCTCATGTTTCAGCGAGAAGAAATTTTCGTTAACTTTGTTATTTCCCGAGATATGATGTCCGACTCTCGTTTTTCAAATTGAAACCACATGTGTTGTTTCGGATTATTTGTTCGACTCTCGTTTCTCAAATTGAAACCACATGTGTTGTTTCGGATTATTCGGTAGTACTTTTCAAATCGAATTCATTGACCTATCACGTATACACCCGATTTTAATTAGTATTTAGATTGTCCCTGACCAGATTATGAAATTTCCTTGACTTCTAGAACGCGAGAACAAGTACGCGCCAATGAGACCGTTTTTACTCGAAATAGATCGTGTCTCATACCACTGCTTACGACGCGCATTTTTATTCCACTATTGTCTCCCTAACTTATTAAAAAGTGACTCGTAGCTCGATCAGCGTAAATTACATATACCCCTTCAGGCAAAGGTACATAAGTCTCGTTGTAAACGACTCGCTTAAAGGCCGACGCCTAACGAACACGAGTGATCGGAAAGCAATCCTCGCCCCAAGATCCACCTAATAACACGCATATGTTCCTGCGAGACGCAGCCCCGGAGGCTCGAGATAAAGGAAGGCGAACGAGAGGCGACCATCGAAAGAGGGTGCGCGAGGGGATGGAGGAAGGTAAGGGACAGAGGGAAAGGAAGATGGTTGGGAATGCATTTTCGTCGGGGAGTTAGAAGACCGCCGCCGCTACCACCCCGTCGATGGTATCGCAACGTACGTCGCGCACGTTAGGCCACCGCGAAGGGAGCAGGAAAGGCGCATGCATCGAGGCCGTGCGATAGGTAAGTAAAATAATAAAATACAAGCAACGTCGGTTGTACCGCGTCGATACGACGGGACCAATGGGAATCTGGGAAAGCCCGTGACGTCGTTGGACGCACGCCCGTTGCTAGGAGGGTCGTAGGTGGAGCTTGGAAGAGCGACGCCCCAGGAGGACAGGTGGAAAACGCAGGTGAAACGCGAGATTTCTACGGGCCGACGCCGAATTCCTCACGCGTACGTTGCACCCTATTTTATCCACCCTCGCCTTCTTCCACCTTCCCCCTACCCTCCTCCACTGTCAGTAGAACCCAACCCCCCCTTTCGCGAGCCTTTGTCGCGGTACCAACGCCCCGTTTACGCCGGGGATACTAAGGGTACGCGAAAATGACTCCCAGAAACCAGATAGGTGAGATGCTAATCCTTAAATGCACCACTCTTCCGCGTTAATGATCGAATACGGATTTTTGGAGCGAGGCTAAGCCGTCTCGAATGTCGAAACATCGAGGTTCGAGTTGTGGATACACGTCGGTGCTTGGCGTATGCTTGAGAGCAAGTGCACACACGAGTCCTATATTTTAGCTATATAGACAGGCATTCTTGAATTTACGTTGTGATCTTGTGGTGAGCAAGATTGGTTTATGTGTAAATAGATAATAGATTGTCGAATGGATTAGGGGATCATACTAACCAGGGCTTCTTAAACTTTTTTCATTCACGACCCCATTTATAATTGCGATTTTTTTCGCAACCCAACAAAATTAAATTAAAGATATTTAGATATTTTGTGATGATTTATTTATCAGGTAACAACATGTATACATATGAAAAAGTATAGTTTTAGAATTTGTTTAAAAACATAGAAAAATATGAAACTAAAAATTGCACAAAAAGTTGTAAAATTGTATTTATGATAGTTACAAAAATTAGATGTCCTATTTTTCATCAAAACTGCATTTTTTTTGTAGTAACATAAATAAAAGAGAGTATTGCAGAGAACATTTTCTCTATTTTCAAGAAATGTTGGATTAGTTCTTTATTATTATCTTTATTTACGCTTTATTATGCCATTGTATACAATGCTAATATTTACTTTTATTTAAAGTTTGACTCGCAGACTACGTCATACGTAAAACAAAGTTTTGAAACAAATTACGACATATAACATTTCTTCCTTTCTTTTCAGTATCCAAATCCTTTAAAGTCCATTCTTCAGCTATTCAATTCACATATTGACGTATCGGACGGTTTCTCAATGCTAATTACCCCAAAACTAAACGAGGGAATTTTACTCCACGAGCATGCTTCTATCATTTCATTTGCTATAGCTATGCTCCCTTAAAGAATGAATCGTATTGCAATCGATAAAACTGAATTCGCTTGCAATACCGTGCAAGACCCTTTTATAGCACATCTTTTAGATTTTCATCGTTAGAGAACGAGCATAAATTTTCTTTTACCATATATATTTTATTTGACCAAAATTAGTATACAGTGTACTGCCCGAAATTCATACAAATCTTATAAAGAGAAATTCAGTATTTAGTACGTCTTTTACCTTCGTGTCAGCGTCGACTTTTCTTAAACAACTTTTATGTAATTTTTTAATTATTTCGCTCAGTCAAAATATTTTGCTTGTTCAAATAATCCCAGACATCTTCGATAATATTTAAAACGGGTCTTTCAGGTGGCCCATTCCTAACTTTTAGTTTCATTCTCCTCTAAATTTTCTGAATAATTTTTTACAATTCTATTATATGTATGTATATGTATAAATATATATAATATATAATATATGTATCTAATACATCTATATATACATATATAAGAATGAAGCCCTGACTGATTAAAATCAACGCTCAGGGTAAATCCTTGAACCCAGAAAGCTGAAATTTTGCACAGAGGCTTCACTTTGTGATGCATACAAGGAATAAGAAAGGATATTTCGAAATTTAACCTCTAAGGAGGTAGAAAGGGATTGCGACGTTAGTATCGGAAACATCTGAGTTACGGAAAACAAGAGACAGTCGCCTACTGATTCACGAAGAAACACGCGGTCAAATGCGAACGACATAAACTAAATAGTATTCCACGCGAGTGAAACCACAGGGCACAACTAGTCTTAAATATAACGTCATCAACAGGGGGTGATTCTTTGCTCGAAAACGAATCGAAAATGCAGAATGATATTTTTTCATAGGAAGCTTCGTTTTCGTAGAAATAAATCGAAAGGTTTGGCTAACCATGTCTGACCACGACTGGACAGTTCTACTGATTCCGGCATTGTCTAATGTACCATACCTCTTCTATGTAAACTGCAATTTTTCAAATGATTACAACTAATCGAAATGAACACTATCGTAACAGAAGCAACCTAAATTAGCAACATAAGTAGAAATGGTGCGTAATGATCAGACACGCTAGTCAAGTCGTACATGTGCTCCAAGGAGATTCAAGACGAATTTTCTGAAAATTGAAAACCTAAATTAGAAAAATCTGTTGCTCATTTTCGATTCATTTTTTCCTTGCAAAATCATCTATATATATATATATATAAGAACGAAATCCTGACTGATTATAATCAACGTCCAGGTTAAACCTTTGAGGAATTCTCTATTTGTGGTCGGATTTGCTTGAAACTTGGTCTTAATGCTCTTTCATATAATTAATCAAACACCCATTTCGCCATTTAATCAAAATTCAACCCTTGAAGGGGTGAAAAGGGGTTGCAATTCCTTTCAATTTTCTTTATAATTGATTTCCTGTTCTTTAATTATACTGACAATTTAGTTAGGAAATTTTTTAGTCCAAAACAACGACTACATTCTTAGTATGGAATAAGAATACTATTCCACGCGGGTGACAGCTAATCCAGAACCGCGGGGCACAGCTAGTCCAGAATAATATCGTCGCTCGAGTTGACTCGAACGCAGCAATTAAAAGGTTGAGGAAGTCGAGTCGGATAATAAACGAACAGGGACGGTTCGAATTCCATCCACGTCGCCGCAACCAGTTACCATTTACCTTTTCACCCTTGTTGCGTTTCTTTCGTTTAATGTCCAGGCCCGTCGCTCTGTTCGTCGTTTTTAAGGGTCACGCGGGAGCCCGCCGCGAAAACTTAACGGCCGCGGGAACGACGTATCGCTGAAGAATTCATTGGAAACGACTCGACGTTTTATTGCTTAACGTTGAACCGCGGAACGGTGACTCCTCCGCAACGTCCGGCTGCCTAATAAATTTCACCGAGCGCTAAGCCGTATATAAACGTTGCTGGGTTCCCTCGATGGATAAAAATTTACAATATTCCCATTGCCAAGGGAACGAACGGGATCATCTTCCACGAATCCTTCGAAGAAGAATGACTTTCCTGGTCACGTACGAAAACGTCCCCTCTATCGGTGCCGCGCGTCTAGACGGTATCCACCTTGTTTTCCCCGTCGCTCCGTCCTCGTCTGCCTCGTCCCCAACCTCGCGGAACGTACGGGCCGATTGGTTACCACCTTCTGGTTGCGAAACGACAGGGTAACGCGCCGCCTAAAGACATCTAAGCCGCAGGGGTTAACCCGGCACCTGGTGCACACTCCCACGAGACGCTGCTTGCTATTCGTCCTGCGCTCCTCCGCCCCTGCTCCACGTTTCACCTTGCCTTCCTTTTACATCGTACTGCTCTTACGTCCCCGATTGTCTTTTCCGTCGCTAGGACACGAGGCGCACCTCTGGCAGCCAGGAAAACAAGTAACGTGCCAAACTTTCCTTCGTACGCTTTTGGGTTCTGGAACTCGAAGACGTTCCATCGAAACCCCAACGGTATATCAGTCGAAAGGGTTTCGAGCTCTTTCTTCTCCGTCTCGTTGCGCCGCGACGAATACCTTCCTTTGCTTTGCTCTTTCTCGAGCGAATCCGAGCTTCGCGTCGACGTGTACGCGCGCGTAGCCCGATGTGTGCACGGAAAACACACGTGTGTACCTCGGCATCGCCGTGTCAGAATCCAATAAGACGGCTGATGCAGCCTGGCCCCGTCGTAAACCAAGGCAAACAAATTTCGACACCGATATACCCGAATACGATACATCTCCGGTCGCGCATAAACCGACAGCAATAAAGTTCCGTCGAGTAAATTAGTCGATCGGTCGGAGGTCGAAAGGTTGGAACCGGTCGAAAAGAGATCTAGAGGATAATTTCATGTCGCGGATCCGGCCGAGTTGGTTCCGTCCAAGTTCCGGATGGACGATCGATCCCGACACGACCGGCGATTAATCGCTCCTCTCGGCCGGAAATTTCCAAAACTGTTCGAGTTCGGTCACGGAAGGCCCTTCGGTGGCCCATTCGCTTCGATATGCCTCGCCGTTAACCGACCCAGTCTGGGAAGTTGAATTGCGTTTAATATTACAGACTCAATCAGGCCGGGCATCGTCTCAAGGCCAATGTGTATTCATGATATGCCTGTTGATGGTTCCAGTGATTTCAATACGAAATTATGAAGTGTCCCTGGTACTATAAGATATTGATAGACCGTGCGAGCACGAGGGGGCGGGTATGAAAACAGCGACTGGATAATGAATCGCGCGAAGGGCCGTTACGTCGATGAATGTTTGATGGATCCAGCCTGTACGAAGAACGGGTTCGGGAAACGGCGTGAATCTTGGGGAAGGAAATTCGAGCGAAACCGGAAGAGAAATGTGTATCGAAGGCGGTCGGACGGGTACGCCGCAGCCGCATCTCGGCAAGATGGACGATAATCGTCATCCCGGTAGCAGGGGCACTCAGCCCCTTGAAATGCATGCAAAGCGACCTCGATGCACTCTCCATAAAATCTCCTATTATACGAGATCACTTAGAGCAAGCTCTACCTAACGAGCGCCACCGTTACCTTACGGTTCCGTTTAATCGCACCCCTGCCAACCTGGAAAACTTCCTCGACTCTTCTTCCTTCGTTCGTGTCGTATCTTTGCCGACTTTGCCCTCGGAACGCTTAAAAGATCTTGCGACATTAATATTTGGGGATCTCGATGCAGAGGCGTAGCGATGGGGAGGGGGCAGATGGGGGCACGTGTCACCGGGCAGTATTGGTGAGGGGGGGTCAAATGGCGCACGGTGGTTTTGAAATCCTAATAAAGTCAAATTGTACGAGGATAGTGCTATATTTCTAAATAAAAGAAGTATTTAAAAAATCAAATTATATTAGGT
>NW_026534583.1:0-20934 GCF_026225885.1 Hylaeus anthracinus
AAAAGGAGGAGCCACTCAATTCGACATGTATATTTTTTTTTTTTTTTAAGAAGCAGTATTGTTCGTTTGTGTAACGCAGTTTCCGCTTCTGAACAGGACCTCGCGAATGAAATCGTCGAAATATCTCTGATATTTATTGTTAGTATTATTTTTAGAGCAGAGAGCGGACCTAAAAGTTACGATTTAAAAAGAAACATAAAATATGACTGGGAAATAATATAGTTATTGTTTTCTCTATCGATTAATTTATTGTTAAATTTATTATATTGTTAGCTTAGATTTAATATGTTGTGGTAAAGCGTTTTGCAGAAAGTCATTTATTTGTCCCATTGTTGAGATAATTTGTTCTTTGGAAACAATATTATTTTTTCCATTTCCTAATGAACGATAATACAATTTCAGTTGTAAGATTTATTCATCAAAGTTGAAGTAAGTACAAATATATCTTCTTTACACAGAAACAACACTAAATCAACTGTCACATGTTTCTACCAGTCGTTTATAATAAACCACATGTAATTTAAAGTAATTGTTATTTAATCTCCCGCTCAACGTCAGTCAAAGAATCCTCGAATCCTCCTTTCTTTTTAATAAAATCCGCTTACAACAATCACGAATCAGTTCCATCACTATTCAAAACGTTTCAATTTTGGAGTTTGTTCGCCAATGCACAGGGAGAGTCGTTCTATGTCTCGTGACGCTAATTCCTCCTAGTCTCCCAAGGAAGAACTTCCATGATAAAACCGGATATACACCCTTGCCGGGTTTAATAAAGTTATAAAGTTTACGGGTATCGTAACTGAGAGTGACTTTTCAAATTTCCCTCGTCGTCTTGTACGTTTCTTGTTCAACTTCTTGATCCATCTTGCGTTTATTTTTCCAAGTTCTCTTGCCCACTTCGCTGCAACGTCTTCGGTTGTATCTTCGTTCCTCGTCGAAGATTCCATGTTTCGACGCGATAGGTTCTAGTGACGCAGAGTTTTCGATAATAACTGGAAACTTTCCATCGGTCTTCGTATCGCGCAGATGCGGACAAAATTACATTCACATTTTAGTCGAAATATACAGGGAACAACTACTGCATACGGCAATTTAGTCGCAACACTTGTTCCATGTTATAGTTATTTACTTCAGCTTTTACTCGTTCGATTCAAAGCATAATTATATTTTATTCGAAATATATAGGGAACTACTGCATGTGGCAATTTAGTCGCAACACTTGTTCCATTTTATAGTTATTTACTTTAGCTTTTACTCGTTCAATTCGAAGCATAATTATATTTTATTCGATTATTTAAATTGCAATTTTTATCGAGGAATACGTTCATCGTTGTTTATCTTTCGTTTATTTTGCGAAATTTTATTCCAGATAAGAATATTGCCCATCTCTGGCATCGCGCGAGATGTTATTTCCATCACTGGACACGGTGACTCGCGATTTGTGTTATGCACCGTTTCCGGGTGACTTCGTGGCCTTATATAGGAGGATGAAATTCGTAGAGGGGAGAAAACTGTACGTTTGCCTCACCGGGGGCCGATAATTTACTGTATAAATGTATTCCGGGCAAGGTGAACCCTCGCCACTGTGTCAATGTTAAATGAGCTCAAGGTTCGGCGTTCGATCGTCCACTGCAATTTTCAATTGGGTAAGCATGATACGCATGTGAGATATCGGTTGCAAAAATGTTTACATTATTATTATTATACGGTTTTATATTTGATAATGCAGATTGATCTGTCGGTAATGTAGACTGCTCGACCGATAATGCAGATTGCTCTGTCGGTAATGTTGCGTGATCGGCCGATAGGGCAGATTGCTCTGTCGGTAATGTAGAGTGCTCAGCCGATAAATGCAGATTGCTCTGTCGGTAACGTAAGGTGCACGGTCGGTAATGCAGAGTGGTCGGCCGATAATGCAGATTACTCTGTCGGTAATGCAGAGTGATTGGCCGACAATGCAGATTTCTCTGCCGGTAATGTTGCGTGATCGGCCGATAATGCATACTACGCTGTCGGTAATGTAGAGTGCTCGGTCGATAATGCAGATTGCTCTGTCGGCAATGTAGGGTGCTCTATCGACAATGCAGATTGCGCTGTCGGTAATGTGGAGTGCTCGGCCGATAATTCAGATTGCTCTGTCGGTAATGCAGAATACTTGGTCGATAATGCAGGTTATTCTGTCGGTAATGTAGGGTGCTCGGCCGATAATGCAGATTTCTCTGTCGGTAATGTAGAATGCTTTGCCGATAAATGCAGATTGCTCTGTCGGTAATGTAGGGTGCCCGGCCGGTAATGCAGATTACGCTGTCGGTAATGTAGAGCGCTCAGCCGATAATGCAATTATTTCATACTTTTCACTACATTTTCCCATACTTTTAAGCAATTATATCTAGAGCTAGTGCGTATTGATATAAATTGACTAGAAATTATTTTATTTACTTTTCACTGCCCTTTTTTGGACGTCGGTTAAATTTTTTTTTCCAAAAAATTGTTTTATTATTTCTATAAGTCGAAAGTAGCGAGACAACCGTGTTGAACTTTGTTTGTTAGGAATATACACGCGATTGTCTTAGAAAATAAAATATTTCGAAACATGTAGAACAGTTCGAAAATTACCGTTTGTACCGTGAGATCGCTGAAATATCACACTGTGTGACGTCTGAATTGTCTGAGAACTATAAGTTGTATAATTACGTTGTGTTATGTTGTTGCTGTTGTTGTATTACGGTTTACAAGAAACCGACGCGCGGTGCAAGGGTTGTGTGCGATGTTTCCGACAGTACGCTTTAGAAAAGTTAAAGATACGGGGAGAGGAAAGTGCACATGTAGCAGTGAGGGAAAAGTGAATAAGAAGTAAGGGAAGGGGGGATGCAGCTAAAAAACCGTTGTAAAAGCTAACCTCAATCTTGGTCCTTTAAATATTGAAGCCTGGCGCAGGACAGGAATAGAGCGTACATGCATCATTTTTTAAACATCTATGATCCCATGTCGAGTCTGTCTCGACACAGAAGTACAGTAAATGAAAATGTCCTTGAATGTCGTAAATTCATATAAGTTGAGGTATTTAGAACAAGTCGTCTAAATAATTCGATTATTTTTTAACCGACTTCGATAAAGGAGAAGGTTACTCAATTCGACATGTATATTTTTTCTTTTTTTCAACGATAGGAAGAAAACTGTCCAACAAGAGTTGTTTGATTCCGAGGGGCACGTAACGTGGTGCCAATAACTTTTTTATCGATGGAAGCGTAGAGGAGATATGAAGGTCGACTCTATTCTTTTACACTCTTCTTTTTCAATAAAAACATTTTTTGAAAATATCTCGAGAACTAATAATTTTTTTGCCATGGTACCCTAATCATTTCTTACGTAGAATGAACGGAAGAATCGATCTGTGTAAAAAAAAAATATGCATTTCTATTTAAAGAAATGATGCAATTGTTAATTGCATATGCACTGCTGCATATAACAAAAATTTTAAGGCCTACAGGTATAATGCTCTTCGAACTATTTATCTTTCTCCTTTGGCATTTTTTTCGTAAATGCAATAATGACGGAGTTATGACTTGAAACAATTGCGTGAACCACCCTGTAGACATTTTTATTCGAAACGCGGTATCGTTTCGCAGGTTGTGTAGTTCGCGAAAAGCAATTAGCCAACGGTAATCGTAGGGCTTTGGACAGTTTTCGTACATAGATTAGCGCCGGCGTTGTACGCGCGTGCAAACATACGAGAGGCCGTCGAGTTCATCGCAACGACAGGACGATTTACGAGGTTTCGCAGGCCCGCCTGTCGGCCAGATAGAACGGATGTGTCAATTACGATAAAGCTCATCGGCGATCAATGTATCTGATGAAATTATTTAGACGACCGCTGTCAAGCAACGACGAGTGCCTGCTGGTTTACTGCGATATTGCGCGGTCTTGCACTATTGTATCAGAAATATAATTAACCCGCCTATAAATGGTTCATTGTTGCATCTCGGTCGGTAATTTGTTTATGCGGAGCCCGAATAGATACCGAGTATTCGCGAATAACTGAATCCTGCGTTACAAAGAATCTGGTATGAAATTAAATCAATTAATGTATTAATTATTAATATATATTATATACAAATGATATATTTCACACGGAATGATGTTACAATGTGGTAAGAGTCGAACAATACCGTTAATAAAATTTATTATAAATTTCATCTCATATAATTGTACAATTGCTTATTAGCTTGATACTGTCCGCGTTTCTGTATTTGAGAGGGTGTAAACAATTAAATTTATTAATTACGAGAAAAATTCATCCAAAGAAAGATCGATCATCGCTTTCTCTCGACTCCGTCTTTGTGCTCGTACTAGTTGATCTGTTTTCTCTCTTCCGATCGGTTGAAAGTTTGATTACCTCTGAAGATGTTCGGCATTCCTTGAGACTATCCTTGCTGTGGTTTACCGTGAAACTTTTCGATGAAGCTCATCGAGAACTTGATTTGCGTGCGATGTACCCTAATCTACCGATTCTCGCAAATTTAGTCATTTATGGTTCATAATAATTCTTAATCGAGTCGTGAATGTATAAATGGGTGAAATTAAATCCACAGGTATAGAGGATTATTTTTTCTTCTTTCGATCCTTGCTATCGCGCGGAGAATTTCATCGATCCGAATAAACGTTTATCCTTTCTTCAAGAATCCTCAGCTTGTCCTCCTCCGATAAACTATCATTACTGTTTCGGTTGCATGAAACGCAATCCTCGTATTTTATCCCGAGATCATTGTCTCGCCGCGTGTTCGAACTAATAGGCGAAACATTCGTCTCCGCGTTCCCATCTTTTCGTTTATTCTCAGCATCCGACCCCGATAAGCTCTTCTCCTTATCTATCTCGGTCAGTTTCTCGAACAATTCTTTGTCCTTCAACCCTTTTCTCATGTCCTCGCCGAAGGCAACTTCTTCCAATTGCTCTTCGTTTTCTCTTTTCCATGCTTGCCGTTTATTGAGCAATATTACCTCGTCCTCCACTTCGTTTCTCCCTGTTATTGGCTCCTCTTCTACCGCGAGTGGATCTAAAATAACAATATTTCAAAACCTTGTTATTAGCTATTGCTATTGGAGAAGACTGTTTAAAGAGACCAACTGGGACATTTATTTAAATTGTTATGTTACTTACAAATGAAACAGCTGAGATGAGAGTATTCATATTTATAAATATGAATATGAATAAATTTATGAATAAAAATGTGAATAACGCGTTATTCGCCTTTTTCTGACATTTTTTATAATTTGACGAAGAAACGTTTGGAACAAAAGTTAATTAGTATTCGATTAGCCGCAAGTATCAACGTTAGTAATATTAAAACAAAGGTTGACTTTTTTAAATGACACTGTATGATTTTGACTTAATAATGTTGTGTATAATGATACGATGACCACCCTGTATATACAAGTGCAAAATTATATATTCTATAGCGAAGGTGTTGTCAAACAAAATTAAATAGGAGTTTAAAATACAAATAATAGATTGCCGGCCGATAAATGCAGATTGCTCTGTCGGTAATGTGGGGTGCACGTTCGGTAATGCAGAGTTATCGGCCGATAGGGCAGATTGCTCTGTCGGTAATGTAGGGAGTTTGGCTGATAATGCAGATTGATCAGTTGGTAATGCAGGGTGCTAGGCCGATAATGCAGATTGTGCTGTCGGTAATGTAGAGTGCTCGACCGATAATGCAGATTGATCTGTCGGTAATGTAGAGTGCTTAGCCGATAATGCAAATTGCTCTGTCGGTAATGTTGCGTGCTCGACCGATAATGCAGACTGATCTGTCGGTAATGTAGAGTGCTTAGCCAATAATGCAGATTGCTCTGTCGGTAATGTAGAGTGCTCGGTCGATAATGCAGATTGCTCTGTCGGTAATGTACAGTGCTCGGCTGATAATGCAGATTGCTCTGTCGGTAATGTTGCGCGCTCGGCCGGTAATGCAGATTGCTCTGTCGGTAATGTAGAGTGATCGGCCGATAATGCAGATTACGTTGTCGGTAATGTTGCGTGATCGGCCGATAGGGCAGATTGCTCTGTCGGTAATGTAGAGTGCTCAGCCGATAAATGCAGATTGCTCTGTCGGTAACGTAAGGTGCACGGTCGGTAATGCAGAGTGGTCGGCCGATAATGCAGATTACTCTGTCGGTAATGCAGAGTAATTGGCCGACAATACAGATTGCTCTGCCGGTAATGTTGCGTAATCGGCCGATAATGCATACTACGCTGTCGGTAATGTAGAGTGCTCGGTCGATAATGCAGATTGCTCTGTCGGCAATGTAGGGTGCTCTATCGACAATGCAGATTGCGCTGTCGGTAATGTAGGGTGCTCGGCCGATAATGCAGATTTCTCTGTCGGTAATGTAGAGTGCTTAACTGATAATGCAGATTGCTCTGTCGGTAATGTAGAGTGCTCGGTCGATAATGCAGATTGCTCTGTCGGTAATGTACAGTGCTCGGCTGATAATGCAGATTGCGCTGTCGGTAATGTAGAGTGCTTAACCGATAATGCAGATTGATCTGTCGGTAATGTTGCGCGCTCGGTCGGTAATGCAGATTGCTCTGTCGGTAATGTAGAGTGCTCGGCCGATAATGCAGATTACGTTGTCGGTAATGTAGAGTGCTTGGCCAATAATGCAGATTGCTCTGTCGGTAATGTTGTGTGCTTAACCGATATTGCAGATTGATCTGTCGGTAATGTAGAGTGCTTAGCCGATAATGCAGATTGCTATGTCGGTAATGTTGCGCGCTCGGCCGGTAATGCAGATTTCTCTGTCGGTAATGTAGAGTGCTTAGCCGGTAATGCAGATTACGTGGTCGGTAATGTAGAGTGCTCGGCCGGTAATGCAGATTACGCTGTCGGTAATTAGTAATTAGTATTCGAAAAAGTTAATTAGTATTCGATTAGCCGCAAGTATCAATGTTAATAATATTAAAACAAAGGTTGACTTTTTTAAATGACACTGTATGATTTTGACTTAATAATGTTGTGTATAATGATACGATGACCACTCTGTATATACAAGTGCAAAATTATATATTCTATAGCGAAAGTTTTGTCAAACAAAATTAAATCGGAGTTTGAAATACAAATAATAGATTACTTTGACTCGTAGAGATTTTCGAAATATTCGACGTCTTTGGAGTCTCCCTTTTCCACAGAGAATTACTTAGTTTCAAAAGGTCGATATCCATATTATTTCTATCTATGTCGTTCCTCTTTTTCTTGGAGTAGTTTTCTTGTACTCCTTTGACGAATCCGTTTCTCTGATATCGAGGGCTGTACTTGTATGAAAACGTGACAATAACAATACGTACATAGAATTCTGTTACTTTTCGATTTGTTAGTAATTTAATATTTAACCTTTTAGACACGATGCACTACACTCGTACAATTTGCAGATGTACGTCAACAAAGAATTTTTCATTTACTTTTGCGAGTAACTACATCGTGTTCCACAATTCTTTAATCTTATTTCCAAGTCGTTTCATATAGAAGCTAGCAAAATATATATTCAAACTGCATAATACAGAATATTCAAGCATCATAGAACACGATACATCGAATAATAGCATAATGCATCAAGGTACAAGGTAGTACTACATATCGTAATACATTATAATACTGCAAAATACAGTATATTACAGAATTAGCTACCTAAATAGAGCCTCAATCTACATAATACACAAAAATATACAGAGAAATAGCATAATGCATCATGGTACAACGATATACTACACATTGCAACACAGAACAATACTGCAGAATGCAGTACATTACAGTATATTTTCAAATAAGTACATACTTATCTGCGCCCTTCTTCCGCGAGATCTCCTGTTCTATACGAAACTTGCCGCCATTATCACTTGGTTTCACGTTGGTCATATCCATGGAAGTAAAAATTAGCGGTTGCTCGTACCCCGAGTGGAAAGACTCCCAGAAATCTTTGTCCAGATATCCACGTTTCTGTCGCGACGGAGTAGCCTTGTGCACGCTGTCTTTGCGTTCTGACTGATCAATAGCGCTCGCACCTTTGTGACGCTTGCGATGTTTCCTCTTACGCTTTTTGCGGTTTTTGTGCTTCTTACGTTGCTTTGGGTGTTCGTCGGCACTGCGGACTACTCTGCGCCTTTTACCGTGAAAGTCCATGCCATCTAAAAGGTATAGAAAGTGTGTATACATTAAAAAATCTATATCGAGTCATGCAATTGTTCAAAGTGTAACTGTTACGAGGATGATTGTTTAATTTACATACACGTGAACTAAACTTTACGGTAAAACAAAAATTCGTAAAAGCGATCCGTGGAAAATTTTTTTGTTCAAAGAAGGATTAAGGAAGCAAAGAGTATATTATGTTGAAAAATAGATAAGATTTTATGATAAAGCCAAACGTAGGGTGTATATAGTAAAACGTGAACTAAACTTTACAAATTGTTCAATTGTACAATTGTTTATCGTACAGTTACTTTTATATTATGATCGCATCTACTGTTTTTCTTCTCTTTTTAATTAAATTTAAGAATTTTTTCCTATAACATTCGTATGAACTTAATCTCTATTACCGTCACGAAAATATTCCCCGTCTTCGAGCAGACTCGCGTTGCCAAGTTTCAACATATTCGGCATGCTCATTACAGGCGAAAAACCATAACCAATATTTGGTTCTGTCGAGTAGGTCCAACTACTCGTGTTTCTAATTGCCGTACGGTACTGAAAATTTTGTCCAGGTTTTACCACAGCTGCTCCGATCATAATCGATGATTTCGCTTTCTTTTCGCCATCTTTCTTTGCCTCGATGTACTCTAGCAGCTGATCTAATTGTTTAGCCTGAAACGATTAACAAGAGAACGTGGTAACACAGATAGACAGAATTCGAATAATAGATGATTAGACTGCGGATGTTTATGCAAATTCATTTTATTAATGTAGATGTATGCAGATGAAGAAAAGGAACTTAAATTGAAGTATATTTTGTCTTTTAAAAGCTGTAACGTGTATTTTATTTGTTACTTTTATATTTTCATATATTGGTATTTGTATATTTTTGTGTACTTATACTTGTCATAAATGCGTAAATATTGGTATTATGTGGATGACAAATAAAGACAACATGAGATTCAATTTCGTCAAATAAAAACAACATGAGATTCACTTTTAACAAATAAAAGCGACATGAGATTAAATTTTTAACGAACTGACTGACAGTTTGCATTTTATGCGTTTTTTTCAATCTTTATTTAGACATAAATTAATTATACGGAATATCGATAACTTGCCATGTAATCGTGTACAGTTTGAACTTTCGTCTTGTCCTTCTCCGACAACGTGTTGTACTCCTTTATCAGGTTTTCTATTAATTGAAGCTTTTTGTACAATTCTGCGATCTCGTCTTGCATTCCCATATCTGGTAAGGCTTGGAACAGGAACTTGTCCCGTGGAAAGTGATCCGAGGAGTGCCCGCCGTGTACCAATGGCCGCAATGGCATCTAAAATGAAATATTTAGTGCGGAACATTTGCAAAGAATCGTTATTTAAGAGTTCCTATTATCTTAAAAGACTTTTAAAAGGATCGACTTTTGTATTGCTTGAATTTTCATAAACCTTTAAGTGTTTGACGTATGTTTGGAATTATGTTTATTATTATAATAAAAAATTATGATAAAACGATGACAATTTTCTTTAAAAAGCTTCAATCTCATAGTATCGTTTGATTGTTGTGTGGTAGCTAATTCTGTAACAATTGATCGTTTATAACTATAGTTTAAATAAACATATTTATTCGATAATTGATTACGTTAAATTACCAACTTTGTACGTTTTCGACCTGATTTCTATCATAATGAATTTATGTACCTATAAGTCTCAACCTGATGGACATTGCAACTTATCTATGAACAAAATTATTTCTTTATGAACAAAAATATACGTTTCTTTGAAATAAGTATAAATATATGTGCAAAACTTAAAACCTCTAAAAAAAGAAATTCAAAAGGAAGTGCTTTTTCTAGGATTCTAGATTAGAAGAACTTCAATCGTGTGCATTAAATGTTGAGTACCTGTTCTAGCGAACTGTCCTGCGAATTTACATCCAGTATCCAGTCCAAGAATTCTGTCAGATCCGGTGAAAGAGAGACGCAAGTTTTTCTCTGAACTTCGTCGTAAATCAGTCGATTCAGGAGTATCATGACTCTCTTCATCAAGTCTTCCGTGTGCTTGATCTGAAACAGTTAACAGCACTGTTTGAACGCTCGACTCATCAAAATTCGAGTCTGCCGATCGAATTTGCCGCCGACTAATTTAATTGTAAAGTAAATTACCGATTTTCTTGGATTTATCCGGTCTTTACTGTACTTAGAATTTATGAAGTTACCTCGTCGTCGTCGACAGACTGTTGATAGCTTTTATCAGCCTTTACTACGTCATCGATTTTATGATTTTGATGAAGTCCCGGACCCAGCGACGCCTTCAGATCCTCGTTCTTTCGAACCTAAATATTTTCACCGTATTGGAAATGGCTAATTAAATAAATGTTTCTCTTTTATTATTTAGCAAACTAGACTTTATTATATTCAATCTATGTATATCAAGGAAGCTACGTCCGTACCGCACGAAATCTTTCGAAGAACTAACTGGATGAAAAATGTAGTCACAGGGATCCGGCAAAAATTAGTCGTACGACAAAGGAACCATTTTTTAACACACGTGTTCATTTGTTCAAAAAAATGTCTATATAAACACATCCTATCACGCGTCCAGCATATCAGATGTCGATTAACTTTTGTCGGTCGTATATTCCAACACACTGAAACGCAACAACCATGGTTTTTAACAACTACGTAAAAGCACCTGTTCAAAAATTTGATCCACGATCTTTCCCGCCAGTTCGCCGTGAAGAGCCGCATCCATCTGTGATTCGTCTTCCACGTCATCAGCCGCTAAGAGCAACGAGATCTTTTTTCTCTGGTTGTCGCCATCTCTGATCATTGTCTAAAAGATTACCGTTGATCCTTTTCTTTAATTAAATTACGCATTACTCACCACCGTTTTCCATCCTCAATTCGAACAATTAACAGTTCACGTTTACTCACATTTTCGCTCTCGACTTCTCCACGACGTGCTTCACTCTCGTCCATGGCTACTCGGCGACGATCGCCGTGAACTTTGTCCTCGTCTCGAGAAGCTTTACTCTTCTTAACGTTGGCGTGATGATTCGAGGCTTTGGACGTGCGCTTCTTGTGTTTCTTTCGATCGGTGTGCTTCGTTTTCGAGTCGCTAGAATGTTTCTTGTGGCGTCTTCGTTTCCTGCCGTTCTCGGAATATTTCGATTTGTCCACGTGGTTCTTTCGTTTCTGTTTCCTCGACGTTTCACCATGGTGCTTGTTCCTTTTCTTGTGTTTATCCCTTCTCTTCGATTTCACGCTTCTGCTCGCTTTCTTCAAATCGCGACTCTCGTCGTCCGCCGGGGAATCGTACTCTTCTTCTTCAGAGTTCGAATCGAGGAGGTTGGGATAACCACCGTTCGCGTTTCCGTACGAATTCGAGAGCTGAACACGATTATCCATCGTCCCCGTGTTCTTCGAGTACCGATCGTAGTCCATCTTTTCCGAATCGAGCTGGCGGTTCGTCTCGTCGTAGAATGTTTCGTAGGACGAGTCAATCGCTCTCTTGACTCTGGCGTTGCTTCTCCACGGTGGATTTTGCAGATCCGAGGGTGAATTCGCAATCTCCAACTTCGCGAGCTTCGAAGTTTCTGATCCTAATTTCGACGTGAAATCTCGTGTTCGAGTAATTTCAGTGGACGTATCGACTAAATTTTGTTCCGAGCTCACGGATGATTCTTCGTCTTTATTCTTGGCTAAAGTAGGTTCAACGCGGAGACTCGCGTTCGCTTCTGTATTAAACTGCACGTCTTCGACAGTCTTCAAACCCCTACCGAGCCGCACTCTTACGTCCTCGTCGAGATCATCGGTCCAGTCCAAGGGCTCCACAAAGGACTCGTGAAAATCCCTCGAACTAATGACCGTCTGTTTTTCCCGATCTGCATTCTGGACGCGTTCCCAGGCCGACCGCGGTTCCAGATATTTACGATTTTCGTAAGGAGAACGCGAATCTGTGTCGATATATTGCCTCCGGCCCGTTAATGACCAGCTCGCGGCGTCTTTCTTCGCGGTCGCGTCGTCTCTCGCCCCGCTCACCTGCGATTCAAGCTTTATAGAGCGAAAGTAAAGTAAGTCGGGGCAATAATTTATTGGAAACGGTTCGGTTTACTTTTTCACCTTTTGCGCTCGCCATTCACCGGTCGTTCCGATAGTGCTAGGTCCTCGTAATTTCTGCTGCGTGATGTTAGTTTGCTCGGAACCGCCTTTAAACATATCGTCCGTGCTTTTTAGGGCGACATAATTACTTTGGGAAACGTTCTCCGCGCTGGGCTTCCTCAGCTGCTCGAACGAAACGATCGACGACGTTTTTTCGGCTATTTCTGAACTCACTGGTCCGTCGTGCACGAACAACAGAGGCATCAGGTTGGGACTGGAATCTGGAAGCGTGTAAGCTTGATTCCACATCGATTCGATTACTTTGTTGATACACATTAGAGATTTTGTCCAAATTGAAATATGTCGCGGTTTTTTTTTTTTTATTTATTCTAAGCATTTAAACCCTTCTGGGTTTATTTTGCTTTATAAGAATAATACAATTGAATACCATAATATATAATATGTTAGTAATACCATAAGGATACAATATAATACAAGTAAGTAAAATAACAAGGTCCGTCAACGCTAAATGTGTAAGTTACAATTTTTGAAAAAGGAATCGATACTTATACAAGCTTTAACATTAGGCTTTGCTATGAGGTGATGTCGCGGTTCGTGTGAAATTATAGTAGATTTATGTTATCATTTTGTCGATTTCGAAATTATTTTAATAATGAAGACTCGAAGTTGCCAGATTTTTATTGATTTTTATTGAACTCCCATAGCAAAAGAAGTTTCATCTTCGAAACTATTGAAGAAATTAATCCTTCGAAATACTGTCCAACAAGTTTAAACTTTTTTAGGTTTTGCGATATTCATTGGGTGATTCTTATACCGTTCTTCGTTCTAAATACAAATCTGAATTAAAGCGAAAATGCTCCATCACTTTCAGTTTTCGAAAAACACGAGGTTTTGTGAAATTGGTCGATTTTGGGAGAAATGTAGTGCTACTTGAAAACTATAAACTTTAAGGAGAACTATAAATTTGAAAGTTTTATTTAGTCTTAAAAGATAGAAGAGAGTTTTCCGAATATGTAGATATATTCGTTAATAATTCAGAAACGAAGGATCGTTCGACATTTTTGCAAAGGAAATTGTGGTTCGGAATCATCTGAACTACCCCCATTTCCGGTTCTTACACTAATTCTGAGACATCTTCTATTTTTCTCTAAATCTCTGTATATATGCCATATTTTGGTTTGCTTTCTCGTGCTATATTAATAAGGAAACTTCAAAGAACGTCTGCTACCCGTCGAACGAATCGGGCTACCCTTCGTTTCCGGTTCTTACACTAATTCTGGGACACCCTGTATTTCAAGTTGAACAGAATCGGTACATGGAATACCATGATCGAAAGAATTCGAAAAACTAGTGCACGTTTACCGGACGTTCGAGGAGAATTTCTAGTTTCCGGAGATTGTATTTGATCTTTAGACGAATCTGCAATCATATTCGATGGATGATCACCGGTTTCGTCGCCAGCTTCGTAATACATTCTCTGGTCTCCCTTGATTCTGGGTTTCCTTTTCGTTTCGTCGTCTCTCCAATCGTAGAGTGTCTTCAATTCATCATATAACGGTTCGACATCGTTGGACGTTTTGTCGTTTCTGGGAAACAGAGAAAAAATATGGCAGCAGTACTCTATATATCACTATCACACAGTATCGCCGAAAAAAGCAATGCATAAGAAGTTAACTTAAGGGGTAACACCACTCTAGAGGCTGAAATAGCCTCGCTTTGATAATTAATTTTGAGAGTATCGCGAATAGGATTCCTTTTTACAGGGTTTATTTAATACGTATTGTATAAGTATAGACAAAAATCATTGTATCATAATTTTAGTGCAAAATGGCGGCAACAAAGCGAATCTTCAAAATTGAGTTTCTTTAAAACGCCTTCACGGAAAGACGGTTTTCTCGTTGTGTATGAGATCTGGAACAAACAAATAACAAATTTCATAATATATGTATATACTATTGGCTATAGAAGTACGTAGGGCTATTTTTTTAAATCAAATATTGTAGAAATAGTGCACTAACCCATTTTTTACATTAAATAAAAAAAAACCGCTACGTACTTCTATAGCCCACAGTATATACATTTTGAAATGTGTTGGTTTTTTGTTCCAAATGTTATACACAACGAGAAAACGTGAAGTTTGGGGACACGCTTCGTCGCCGCCAGTTTGTACTAAAATTATAATCCAACAATTTTTGTTTATACTTCAATATGTGTTAAATAAACCCTGTAAAAAGAAATCCTATTCCTTTCGCGATACCCTTAAAATTAATGATCAAAGTTATGCTTTTCTTCAGCCTCTAGAGTGTTGTTACCCCTTAAGATTTGGATCTTCCGATAAAAAAATCGTGTTTATACTTGTCCATCGGCGATGTGTAAAAGAATGACGAGCAATAGCAATTTTATAATAAAATCGTTATTACTCGTTGAGCAGCCATCGTACAAAAGGGAAGAAGGGCGTACTTTTGTTCCATGAATTGAATGTCTTCGAAGAAATCGTCGATCATTTTTGGTCTCGAATTTTTATCCACGTTTAGAATACAATCTGCCGGTTCCACCATCGTTTGCCTTGCGCTATTCGTTAGGAACTTCTCCTCGTTTCCCTCGAGCGGTTGATTTAACCTGATAAGACGCCTCGATCAGTCCGATAAAAAGTTTCGTTTACATGTTTTGGACCCCAATTTCGCGATCACTTAGGTCAGTGTCAACCCTGACGCAAGGTTTACGAATGCGAACATTATTGGCGTCGGTTTCTCGCATTAGATGAATGAATACTTTGAGCAAACAAACTATATAACAAACGCCAATATCAGTGTGTCATTTGACTCATGAAGAAGGTAACAGGAAGGAGTATTTCGCCCCGATACGATTTGCGACTACGAAAACTTCAAGGAGTCCAATGACAAATTTCTCGGATTTTTAAAAACGTGTCCTCGAGGTGGTATTTGCAAAATAAACATTTATTTTTATAATTGCTAATATCGCAAAAATCAGATCTGCTCCAAATAAAAATATATTTAGAAAGAACAACCACTCCTAATAAAAATAAAAAAAAGGTGGTCGATAAGATGAACAATTCCAGAGAAAAAAAATTCAAATCTACAACGAACATTTTTTAAGAAAATACGCAAAAATCGCGATATTTGAAGGCCTGTATTTCTCAAACGATTTCGAAACGAGCAAAATGATGACTTAAACTCCTCCTAATTTCACATAAACTACAATATATTTCATTTGGGACAAAATCTGATTGTGAGACATCGACCAAAACAAGTGATCGATTTGGCGTGGAATGAGCCAATGCGTTTACAAGAACCCTTATCCTTGAGTTTCTTATACTGCTAATGATTATAATAAACAACATCAAGATACGAACCCGAAAGAGCGCTTGACAAGACAGTGATTAATAAAAAAGAAAAACAAAAGGAAAAATAGAGAAGTGAATTTCGAATGGTATTTGACTGTAGTTTGGAAAAAAACAATGCAAGTTCGTATAATCTTGACACGTGGAAACTCTGCGTTCTACTCGTCTCGTGGGAGAATTTACCGCTGACCTCGCGCAATTAATGCCGTTCGCGTTGTCTTCACCTTGATCTAACCTTCCCGGCTGTCGGTTTCCCGACGATCCATCCTCTTCGTCGCGTTCGACCTTGGGCGATAACCTTGAAGTGGCGGCCCGTTTCTCCGTCTCTTCAGTCACGTTAGACGACGTTTTACCGATGCTAAAGAACTGCTCTTTCGGCTCTTTGAGCTTCAACCTCTCCCGCTCTCTCTCTTCTTTCAACATCTTCTTCTCGTGCTCGTTATTCTTCACGAAAGGCGGTGGACAAGTCGCGAGACCCTCGGCACTCTCCGCTGCGGTTGAAAACGAACCGTGAGCTTTTTTCGTTCATCGAGGCCTGGATTGAAACTAGTTGTGGCGTAAAAAATTACTAACAGTGATGATTGTAATAAACAACATCAAGATTAATAAAAAAGGAAAAATAGAGAAGTGAATTTTAAATGGTATTTCCCACTATATCACTAACAGTGTTTTTTCACGGCGATCACACCGTTCTCGAATTTGATCTGCGTGAAATTTTGAGGCACACGACTACAATCCGCGTATCCTTGGCCACACAGTTATTCGCGATATGTAAGTATTATAACATACGTGGTTATTAGAACATGAGTTGTGTATTTTCGTTTCGAACACCATTCTTCAAGCTTGAGACAACTTGATTTTTCAGTACAATAATAAAATAATTAGATTTAAGTAATTTGAATTGAATTTTTAAACAAACCTTATCGTATTTTATTATAATTTTTATATACGTTATAAAACAGACTGAGTGGAGTATAAAAAATAAAGAATCTTCCCATAGGCGCGGGCACGAAGAGGATAATGTTGTAATTTTTACATTTGTTCGTTTAAATGATTGACGACTACTGTTTTAGGGGCTTTGGTGTTTAATATTCGAATATTGCGAAGTGCACGCACATTTTTTCGTTCGAACAGTTGACGACTCCTGTTTTAAGGGTTTTGGTGTTTAATATTCGAAGATTGCGAAGCGCACGCATTATTACCGAGGTCCACGTTCGATTCAACGCCGTTCTTGTCGTTGTTATTTTTCACACGTTCTTGATCGTTAATGGCGGACAAAGCGCCATCGTCTTGTTCCTGGTTATCGCTATCGTAGTCGTAGTACTGTATAATGTCGACCGGATTGCGCCTCTTTCTCTTGAATCTGCGTTCCGACTTCTTCTTGTCGAGCTTCTCTTTTATCATTACGTTTAGTTTCGCCTTCACGGGATTCCTTCTACCGGACTGCGGGGATCGTTGTTTCCTTTGCCCTGGCACGCTATTCTCTTCTAGAAACAATTAACATATTTTATTCTAAAGCAAAGCCATTCCGTGGATTCCTACGTTTCAACCATTTTATTCTGATAATTCTCGGAAACAGTATAAAAAAATTAATTTAGAAGAACAATGCCACGTAACGCGAAGAGGAATGTGCGATACAAAAAGAGAAGCTAGTTTATATTAATTTTAAATTAATTTTCAATCAATATAATCGTAATGATTCTAAAAAGTCAAATTCGTATCGATGATTTAGTAACAATTTATTGCTAAAGTATTTAGTTGCACATGTACTTCTGATGATCCCATCTGCAACCATATATTGTTCGTGACTATTTTTATTGCACGGAGCCTATTGGTTATAGATTGCCACTAAAGAGTGTGAAATAAATTAATTTTTAGGAAAAAAAAATATAAAAAAATACAAATTAACTAGAAATTATTCCATACTCTTTAGTGCAGTTTTAATATTTCTCGAAGTCGGTTGTATTTTTTTTTCCCAAACATTATTTTATCGACGTTATTTTGTCGGCGCTGCGTGTAGACGTTCGATGAAAAGCAGTAATTGAATTACATGGCGAATACGCTCCAGAATAAACAATTAAACATGTTTCTGTTGAATTTAATGTTTCTTTCCCCATAATAAAATTAAAAAAAAAAGAAACAACGGCGGATAATTACGCACCAATCCAATATAAATGGTCGAAACGTTTCCTAACACATTCTACAGTAGAACATCTAATTTCGACGAATACTTCATGTTTCCCGATCGTTATTATCGACAGACCCTATTTTCCGCTCACCGTCTGTTTCGGCTCGCTCCTGATTCTCCCCCTCCTCCGCTTCCTTGTCACTGTAATTCAAATCAGCATCCTCGACGTCGTCGTTCGAATACTCCATGTATTGTAGTATCTTTCTTTGTGCGTATCTGTCATTAATTTTCCGATCACCCGCACCATCGGTCAGTATAAATACTTCCTTATACTTCTTCCCATTGCCCCCTTCGTAATCTTTGACCTTATCTTCCAGTACAGAGAAGCTGGAGTCTTTCGAAGCTGTCTCGTCGTTGGAACCGACGGACTCCCCTTTCTTCGCGTCGTCGCGAAACCGTTCCTCCTCGTTCCGAAATTTATCCCTTTCGTCTTCTTCCTTGCACCTCTCCGCTGCGTCCTGCTCGACGTTCACGACCATCTGGTCACCCGGTACACCTTCGTACCAGTTTCGAGGTCCTTTGCCGCTTTGTGCCGATCCTTTGTCGAACTCCGCGGAGCTCTTGAGCCGTTCCTCGGCTGAGTTCCTTTGTTTCAGTTCCTTCATAAATCCAACCGACTCTTTGTACGATTCTTCGTTTGGTTTACTCTTCCCAAGATCGAAAGCGTCGCTACCGTGTCGACCGTCGTCATCCTTTTCGACATCTTCCCTCTTCCGACCGGTATTCGCGGACCCGTCGACTCGCGCCTTCTCGATCTTCATTTTCAAAATCGTCGACACCGATTTCCCAGGCTCCTCCTCGTTCTCCACGATCAGTTTCTTTTTCACGTCGAATCTGTTCAACACGAACGGCTGTTGCTCGCCACCCAGCGTGTTCTCGTTGCTGAACTTTATCAAGTTCTTCTTCTCCGACTTGAGAAGAATATTAATATTACCCGATTCTTTGACCGACCTTTTCTGTTCCAACAGTTGCTGAGACAATTTTCCACGTTCATTCGACGCGATCCTTTGGACCTCCTTTGTGCGTTCACTGTTTTCATACAGACGCCCTTGAGGTTCCGAGACTTTGATCACCTGCTCTCCCTTGCCGGTGCCGGTGTTTTCTCGTTGCTCTTCCGTTTTCTTCGTTCTAGCCGCGGCGACCTCGTCCCTCCCATCTGCGCTCAGACCGCTGCCGGAGGTTCCCGTGAAAACAGGCTGCAATTCATTCGTCGCGGATCCAAAGGTTCGCGAGGAGCCTCCCTCGAGGTTTCCACCTTTCGCTCCGTGCCTCGTCAACTTGTTCTCCACCGTATTCAGATTTCCTCGCGATGGATCCGATTGTTCGTCATTTTTCCCCGTTCCCACGTTCGACGCCCGATTCCCTCGAAAGTAGTTCATCGCGGACTGTTTTCCACTGGAATCATCAACGTCGTCGTAGCTTGTTACGCGTGCGATTTTTATCGAATTTTTTATCGAATTTTTCGCATCGGTCTGAGGGTTGTTTTCATCTCGAGGCTCGTTCGAGTAACGTTCCTCGTCCGACGGACTCCCTTTGCTGCGTCTTTTACGATCGTGGAGCTCTTTCAAGGTTTTCTCTTCAAGGTACGGCTCCCCAAACCCCGCTCTGTAAAAGAGTCTCGGGTTAACGTCGTCGTTATTAACTTCGGTCCGTTTCGTTCTCCACACTTTCTGCTGTGCGTTCTTGTCATCGGGATTCCCAGAACTGTGCTCACTTCTTTTTGCATCAAAGACATCCGGTTCAGGAGTCTCCCACCACTCGGAGTCTATCGAAAAGGTGTGAAATTTAACTATTCGATAACTATTCTTTCTACGGTACTTAATCGACTCAATACATTTTAGGGTTTAACCTTTTGCACTCGAGAGGTGACTATCAGTCACCACTAGGTTTTGTTTAGGTTTCATTTCTTGATCCCTGAGTAACGTAGGCTATGATTTGTAAATATAATCTACATAAATAAAATCGATGTGTCTGTCTGCGATTTCGAGATAGTGCTTTCTTTATGCTCTCAGTCACCACTAAGTTTTCTTTAGGATTAATTTCTTTGGAACTGGAAGTGCCAATAACATGATTCTCGTTGAAGCAAAAGTGACCTGATTCTCAAATCTCAAATTAGAGATCACATTTTCGAAGTCACTATAATTTTAGCATTCGTGTGCAGCAATAGAATGCTAAGAAAGCATCTCGCGTTGATGGTAGGTACCAGAAGAAAAGGCCTCGAGTACAAAGGGTTAATACAAGTCACGAATACCTTGGTACTCGTTTTCTTTTTTTTTGTGCTTGTTCTTATCGCGAGTTCTTCGATCCTTCGATTCCCCCTTCACTTTCTCCGAATCCACGTTTTTCAAATTGTCGTGGACCTTCTCGAAAGGCTGATCGAGACTTTTCCTTAATTCCAGTACCGTTTCCTTGAGAGTCTCCAGCGACGGGGCTTCTTCCTTTTTCGCCTCGTCCCGTTGGTTTCTCGCGTTGTATCTTACGTCGCCATCTTTACCAGAGTTCGAAAGATCTGTTTCATTCGCATAGACGAATTAAAAGGTTTCGATGAAACGTTTAAAGCAATAGCTCATACTAGGTTGATTTCCTTGACCAGCTTCGTGATCACGGATCCATCGATCTCCCAGCTTCTCCTCCTCGGTCTCGGGCTCTTTGTTCGAATTCAACCAATCGCTCAAAGAACAAATGTCCTCGGTCCTGGACCAATCTTTCGATACTCGATCGTCCATCGCTCCCTTGGACCTTAGAGAAGACGGAGACTCTTTTTCGTTCACACTGAAACAACGCGTTTCGTTTAATCCCTTCCCATGTAATATCGACTCAGACTCGTGGTCCATAGTACAACCTAAAGGCGACCAAGATGAGTCGCACTCGTGACAGAGATTATGAACTCAATGTGAGAATCCTTCCTCAGGGGTCAAAAACTGAAATGTAATGGTCCAAAAAGTGGATTTTTGCACCGATCTCGGTGAATACATCAATACAATAACACAATTTAAATATACAATATGTACATTAACTGTGTTTAATACTGTTGTCCCCATCTAAAAATTACACCAAATCTACTCAGACAGTATGTACATTAAC
>NW_026534584.1:0-19580 GCF_026225885.1 Hylaeus anthracinus
ATCGTTATCAGAACTCAGAAACATTTGATTACGATTGTAATCGTAATCATAATTAGGATTACGATTAAATTGTATTCGTAATTATGATGACGATTAATTCGTAGACGTAATTATAATTACGATTAAATCGTAATCATTATAAGAATTCAGAAACATTTGATTACGATTGTAATCGTAATCCTAATTACAATTACTCCCAACACTGGCTGAGACTTATAATCGTAGCTCTATTTCGCGACAGTCTCGGACTCTAAAAATTCAAAAATGGCCCAGATTCGCTTCACGTTCGCATCGCGACCCCTCGTCGTTTCACCGATCGTAACACGGTTCGCTCGGCGTTTAACCAGGCTTCCAAGCGCGACACGTTATTATTGGAGGATCGATGTAAGGAGGGAAGAGTGGAACGACAGACGGTAGATGTCGGGCGGGAAAACGTGCGGTTCGTCGTTGGCCGTTTCTCGACTGGTTCGGTCGCGTTTCTATTCGCGGCCCTTGCTCGCGATAGTTCGATCAGGCGGTCGCGAATTTGAATGGGTGGCTTTCTGCCAGGCATTAGTAGGCTCGCGTGGCATACATTCCGCCGCGGAATCAACTCCGGCTGACACGTCTTCTGACGGGACGAGGACGTTCCTGTGCGCCGGAAACGCAACGTCCGGCGATAATGTCCGTCAACAGGGACGATGCGAACGTCCCGGCAAACAATGCGCCATTGTTGCCAACTTATTCCATTACAGATAACTCCCTCGTTCATTGTTTCTTCTCTCTCGCTCGCGTTTCGCCCGCGTCTCTCCTTCCCTCGAGTCCCCGACCGATTCTCTTTTTCCTCTCGTACCCCCCTGCCCCTGACTCGCGCCCCCTTGGACTCGATCGTCCTTTCCCCCGTTTTTCACGGAGACGAGGCTTCTCCTTGGTTAAGGGATGCACCTGGGATCGGGAAGATAAAAGAAATTGTGCCAATAAGTTCGCCACACCGAACGATTGCCGTGAACAGTTGCACGGTTGAAAAAAAGTCTCCTCCTTAATGCGCCGGCGGACGATCGCGCGTCGATTAATATTTCACGGACGCCGGTGGCTTCCGGTACGTGGATATTACCAAAGGGGTGGATAATAATGGCAGGGGTTGAACCCGAAGTTAATCGAGATAGAGACGCTCGGATGAAAAGCGATCGCTGCTCTCCCGTTACTTCCTTTACGCGAGAATATCCAAATGAGTGTATCCAAAAGATTTCAAAGATTACTAATTTTTGGAACGGAATAGATGAAAATGTATCGGTGTATTATATCAGGCGCGCGGTACGGTGTTAATTGTATTAGGTTGATGCGTAATTATACTGCGTTTAACACGCACGAACATATGGTGTGAATGTAAGGTGGATAACTTCAGTGGTTTCAGCCGTGATGGTCAGACATACATACGCGCTAACCTTTTTATATATTAAGATTGTGTTATACCAGGGCTCCTTAAACTATGGGTCGCGACACTAAATGGGGTCGCTTAGCGAAATCTTGAGGCCGGGAGACTTTAATGTAAAATATTCAATATTCCTTTTTATTTATGTTATTGCAAGAAAATGCAGTTTGGATGAAAAATGGGGTGTATAACTTTTATAACTATAATAAATGCAATTGTACAACGTTTTGTGCAATTTTTAATATCACATTTTTGAACGTTTTTGAACAAATTCTAAAACTGTACTTTTTCATATGTATACATATCGTTACCTAATCAATAAATCATCACAAAATAAAAAATTCAAAAATTCATATCTCGAAAAGCTATTCATAGAAAAATTTGTCATTGCGATTTTCGAGTTTAGTAGGCCAGAACACGTAAGAAGAAAAAATAGTGACATTGAATGTACATTTTGGCTGTAACTACTGTCTCACTAAAGCGTAGTATTAGATTACGAACAAAATCTCAAATATAAAATCTATCTTTATCGTGAAAAAATCAAAATTCCAATCTATCCGTATTTTGTACATAAATGTGTAGTTTGCTACGTTTAAACGAGAAGAACTCCAGTACCTATTGGATTACAGATACGCTCTATTACTGGTAGAATGTCCTCCTCGATGAGTAAAACGTTAAACGTCTTTGTAAAACTCGGCACCCATTTCTATCGATTAATTCTTGGACGTACGAGCAACCAAGAAATCAATTCCTTTTTCGAGAAATAAAATAGAAATCCAAGCAAGGAAGAGTTGAACAGAGGGTTGGAATCGAACTTCAAAGAAACGCGTCGACCTAATATTTTTAGCGATCATCGCTGATTGCTCGTCGGGAAAGCCAGCCCCATTTGCGCTTTAGTCGAGAAACAAAATAATTGTTTTCAGGGCTGCATCCCCGGTAAGCGGACGATGCGTTCGGCGATGGTTGCGAGGCGAACTCTTTTAACGGAGGAACCCTATCTACCAAAGGGACACTTTCTACGGCATTCGAACTCTTTGATGCCGCTCTAACTTCTGCCGATAAAAATTTCGCAAGTCGACGAGGGAACGACGAGGGGGTCGTCGCCGCGCGCAAGAAGGGGATGAAGTATCCATCGGGATCGGGGAACAATCCCTTCACTCGTGGATTGCTTGTTCCGCTATTTAAAAGTGTCCTCCGTGTGCAACGGGTAAGTTAAGTCCCCCGGACTCGCGTTAAACGCGGCGAGGCTCGATCGACAATAGCACAGCGGCGTTCGGGAAAGTGGCGCTGTTTAATATTAATAAGCCGGGGAGGCTCTGCCCTTGGCAGGCACGTAGATGCATATCAGACTAGGCATTACGGAAAGACGACTTCCACGCCGGTGGGGCACGCGAGACAGTTTTCGCTTCGGAATTTGAATAGCCGTGTCGCGGCTATCGCGACAAATATCTGCAACGCATCAGCGTTCGCCGTCTCTTGGCTACGTGCGGCTTGTCGATCGAAACTTTCCCGTCTAAAAATATTTCGTCTGCTCGATCATCGTGGTATTCTTCTTACTTCCAATCTGACGTGTCGATCCCAACAAATTTGACTCGTCGAAGATCGGATCGCTTCTTTTTACATTTGTGCGAAGTCGTTGATCTGGATAAGTCTTGATACGATTTATTGAAGCAGGTTTTTGGTAATGAAACTGATTGATTTATACTTAATCGAATATTTTGCTTCGTTTTCTATGATCTTTTCCCATATCTTTACTAGCGCTCGTATTTCTTGATTAAGAAAACTGATCAGCTTATTATTAGCAAATTATAAATTCTTTGTTACTTCAATTATTTTGTAACGATCGAAAAAATAATAATCACTTTTGGCAGCTCCATTTTCTCAAATTTATGGGAAATTAAAAGAAACGTTTCGAAATTCAGATATTCGACATTTTTTTTCTTTTTCTTTTTAGGTTTGAGATAGTAATCTATTGGTAGCCATCTCTGATAGTGATCCAATAGGTTTTATATAAATTATTAAATTATGTCGTTACAGATTACGTCCTTTCTTTTCGAAGTGGTGAAGGGGATGATTTATGTTTGGAGCTGCCTCCTTATTATGCCCCGTTGAAAAAAAATACCTGAAATTTAAGAGAACAAAATTTTCTTTCAAACACAGGTTCATTTTGTTCTTAAAACATTTAGCAATACAAACAAAAAATACAGAAAAAATACAGAAAAAAAACAGATACAAAAAGTTGTAAAATTAGTGCAACATTCATTCTACTTCCTGCTCTGTCTCCTTATTGCACCACGAAAAGAAGGAATTTTTTAAATCCATGATTATTTCTAACCTCAAAAAATCATACAAAAATGAAACTTTTTCCTTATTGGAGCACACCCCTCAATTACTAAACTCGGTTTCAATTTTTTGCTGACAAAAAAACCACACGAATTTTTGCCGGTACCTCGCAATTTGTACAGAGGTAGATGTTACATTTTTGCAAATAAAATATATTCAAATCGATCAATCGAAGTTTTGTACCTCGAATCGCGACACGCGTTTCGTTACACGTTAGATCACACAGCGAGCGAATCCCGGAACAATGCCGCAGCCGCGTCACGGAAATAACTTCGTTATTTTCCCAACACCCGTATGATCGATATCACATCCAAACACCGCTATTGATTTAATCGCGGCCATATACACCGCACGGTAATTAAAATTAAAATCCTCGCGTTCCAACCTGCCGGACGATTGCGGCCTCGTTGAAACGAAACGGGGCGCGTAGAGGTGAGTCCAAACTAGAGACGAGTAAAACTGTCGTTTGGATACCAAATTTGTATAATAACGAGTTAAAAATAAACAACTCTCTCGTTTGTTTGATCGATGTTACGATGTGAATTAACCCTCTGGCTTACAATCCCGAGTGAGTCTTACTATGGCCCGAGCGATCGTAAAATAGCGTATAGGTCAAGGAGTTAAGTAGAGGTTCGAGGAAATAAAGCAGTCGGTAGAAGCGTATCAATCGGTTATGATCATATTACACTGGTCAACGAGCAATCTCTCTCCCTCCAAGTGGTGGGGATAGTCATCTTGCAGTTATCCAGTCAATCTTGTCTTGCACTTATCCAGTCTTTACTGTAAACGAGTCGCGTATCCTCATTTCGCACTTGATGTTCACCGGTACAATTGGAACCTAAGAAAATATTGACAACAAATGAACGAGAATACGAATAGTAGGTTTGTAAATGGAATTCGCTTGAAGCGATCTACAGATGTATCGAGTATTTTAATTCAGGATCTAGCCTTTGAACATCAGAAAGAACTGTAACTACTACGTATTTTATTTTCCACAGAGTACATACTGTTCAGGATCAAATATAAGTTCGACAAGTGTTTTCGATACGATACATTTCTTTATACGATTCTGACAATAAGTAACATATGGTAGGTATTCCTGAAACATTGAAATCCTTTAAAGATCACAATTCGAGCCTCTTAGACTCATTCGGAACGCTACCTGGTTAGTCTCAAACAGCATTATTTATTAAGATTAAAAAATAATATCGCGAACAAAGAAATTGCCAGATTCAGTACTTGTTTGCAACTAACCGATTAGACTCCGATGACCACATCTACCGACCGATAAGGCACAATCCACTCTACGAAACTAACAGTTTCGCAAACGTTGAAACATCATAGATTTATCGTCATAGATAAGTTAAATTGTTTAGAGATAACCATTCCCCCACAAAAAAAAGAAATAAAATTAATTGCCTGAAACATCAACTGGAAAATTGGTTCGTCGGATCGACGATAAAGAAGTTCTTGTATGACGAAAGTTTATAGTTCCATAGCCATAGATATTGTTCGTAAAACTAATTTAAAATAAAATTAACAAGAAAAGAAAATATGTAGGAATGTTGGTTAATTATTTCTTCCCCTAAAATGTATTAATAAAAGAAATATATGAAGTTTTATTTTGAATTGGTTCCTGTACGAATACTTATTACACTGACTGTATATAATATACCGTATACAGGGTGTTCAGGATATTACTAGCCAGCGTTTTTCTCGTAAACGGAACATGAAAAAAAGAAATGAAAGAGGAAAAATTTAGTGTTCTTTATGTGCGATATAACCAGGTATATACAGATCTTTGTAGATCTGATACAGGTATGTAGATCTTTCGTATTTGTACTACTTTCTGAGAAATGAAGCTGAGTTTTTTAAATGGAATGGTACATTTTTTATACCATTTTTTTGCTGGTAGAATATCGAATTCTAACAAAACTTAATAGGTAACGAGTAATTTCGTTTTATTACTTGAAAATTTTCGTAAAATTTAACATAATATCAAGATGGAAATTCAAACAAGTGTACTACGAATTCTTTATAAAGAAAAACATCATCCCTATCACCTAGCACATCATCAGAAGCTCCAACGGTGTAAACATCGCTGTCCAGCGGGAAATTGTGATAAGTAGACTGCGAATCTTTACACATTTATAGGAAATTTGAATGTGCAAGAACCTACAAAATGCAAACAATATGCAAGAATATAAAAAAAATTCACAGTAAAGTTCGTGTTATAATATTTGCAAAATAAAATAAATTCGCGGAGATTTTATTTTGCATAAAGATCCGCGGTCTAGTGATAAGATTGAGTCTCCATCTTGAAGTATAAATAATATTACCGAAGAGTCCAACCAACAAATCCAAAACATGCTACGAAATACTGCTCTTTGCGTCGAATGTATCGAACCGATTACGCGAGCACATCTACAGATATCTTAACCATCTTTCTCGAGTAAATATGACGTTTCCGTGAGCGATCTACCCTGTAATACTACCTGATCCACGTACAGGACGTCACAAAATTATACGTCACGGCCACCATAGCGTGATTCTACACCTACGATTCGGTGGAAATTGACATGAAAATACGTGTTCGGGGTTACAGTGGAGACCTACCTCAACGCAACGCATTTAAAACACGCGTGAACGCGTTCGTAACTCGCTCGGGTCTTTGAAACGAAGCGAAAGAGACCGTTCTCATTTAGATCGTCCAATGCATTTCGAAATCTTCGTTCGTGAACCATCCTCGAGCCCCCATACGCGAGCGTCTAGCGCGGGCACAGCCGCGTTCCAGCTCCGTACTGCGTGTCTTTCCCCCTTTACTGTCGCCCTTGGTTTCGCGATTACACACGTAGCGGCGATTTAATGCAAAACGATGGTTCGCGACGAACCCTGGGAAAGAGAGACAGAAACAGAGGCAGGAGCAGGACGAGCGATAGCCGGCGTCGTCGTGCGTTGTACGCGTGTGCACGCCGGTTGAAGAATACTCGGACGCCGCCGCGTGTATCGCATGCGGGCTCCATTTGAAATTATTTCTTTTTTATTCTCTCTCTGTCACGCTGTCGCCATTTACGCGTCCCGCACAAAGCCCATTTTTCCTGTCCCTGAACCCGCCATCAGCGCCCCGAAAGCCTAACGACCGCCGCTTGAAAGAGAACGACAATCGCTCGCGATCCGTCCTCCTTCCGGGATAAGAGTCGACGGTTAAGTGACACGATCCTGAGTGAACTTTACTTCGACGCTACGTATTCCTACTCCTTTGCGCGGATATCGCGGCCGTTGTTGTTTTCATGTCGCCGTTAAGCCTTTCGGAACGCGTCGCGCGACGTGACGCGTCGAGGAACGGTTTTCGAAAGCCTTACCCTGGACTTGGCGATCCCAGGGTAGCGACAAAGTAAGTTGTAACATCTGTCGAATACGATATTTTGTTACGGAACGGTTTTATTTTGACGAGGACGGTAGCTTTGAGTTTTAACCCTTGGGCCCATCTTTTTGCACAATGTGCAAACTGAAATTTGTATATTAAACAGTGCAACTGTGGAACCATGTTATTTATTGCGACGAGAAAATAATTGTTCGAGTCGTGAAGAAGCAATCCCTTGGTGGCCACTGGCCAGGGAAATGTCAAGGAATTTTTTAATAAGACAGGGAGACAATAGTGGAATAAGAAAAATCATCGAGAAACCATCTTTAAAAGAAAAACACTTGAAAGAATTAAATAATTTTTTTCAATTGAGTAGCTTCAATTCAGTGAACGCGTCGTAGGCAATGGTACGAAAAACGTTGTATTTCGCTGTAATATATTTGATTTATATTTGATTTAAATATTTGATAAAAATGGATTTTTCGGGATAACTACTGCAGGAATTGCGAAAATATTATAAACATCATTAGTCCGACATTAATTGCATTCGTTATTCACATTAGCACTAAACTAGGTATATAAAAAAAAAAGTATACATGACGAATTAAGTAACCTTCTCCTTTTCGAAGTCGGTTAAAAAATTACCGCCACTGACGACGTCTTGCTCACACTTCTCTAAAAATCTCGATTTGATGTGCGGGCAAGGAGCAATGGTTTGTCTTCGATACAGCTCCTATCCTTTTTTATATCAGGATATAAGAGCAGATAGGAATCTTCTAGTATATTTTTAAGTAAAGATTGAATTTTTCAAATTAAAGCTCTCAACTTTTTTGCCCACCTAATTATATGAATAAGACGTCATTTTCCAGTTGTAATTCTGAGCGTTATACTTCCGGGCGCAGTTTCGAAACACGCGCATTCCTCCATTGATCAATTAGCGGGAGCCAAAGAAGGTTGACAAATAATTTGCTGGTGGTGTGCGGGGGATCACGGTTCTCGGCCGTAGAGACGCCGCGAGGCTTAAAAGCCGATATATCAGAATAAGAACTTGTCCATTAAAACGCTTAAGTAGTAATAAGTACGCGAGCCTAACTGACAGGCACTTCGAAGTTCCCGCGGATTAAAGTGTCCAACTTCTCGAATTTATTAGAGAAAATAAATAATAAACGTGCTCGCGCGAGTCGCTTTCCATGCTCGCGATTATCCAGGTCTGGATTCTATTTCTACATGTATGTAGATATGAATTTTGTTTAATTAGTTAAATAAAACAGTAACGAAAAATAATCCTTTTAATTTCATCGTTTCTATGTACTATGTATTCCAAGGTATTTTGACGAATGAAAATGAGTGTTGTATGTCTTATTTACTTTTCTAAATAACGAAAATGAAACGGTAACTTTGAGGCATTGTTCCCCAGATCATGTTGCACTACTTTGGCGATCAAACTCCTGGACCCCTAAAGGGTGGGGATGGTTTCTGTACATTTATCGTAGAGAAATTTGTGTATTTATGGGATAGTTCTAGAGCCTGAAAGAAAGGTCCAACTTTGATAATTAATTTTGAGAGGATTTCTTTTTACAGGGTTCATTTAACACGTATTGAAGTATAGAGAAAAATTGTTGTATTATAATTTTAGTACAAAATGCCGGCAACAAAGCGAATCTTCAAAATTGACTTTTGTTTAAACGCCTTCAAGGAAGGACGGTTTTCTTGTTCCAAATGTAATACACAACAAGAAAACCGTCCTTCCTTGAAGGCGTTTATATATATACTGTTGACTATAGAAGTACGTAGCAGTTCTTTTATTTAATGTAAACTTTCGTTTTTATTAACAATTTAGTATTTATCTTTTGGCCAAAAAATGTGTTAGTGCGTTATTTCTACAATATTTGATTTAAAAAGGAAACCCTATATACTTGTACAGCCAATAGTATATAGATTATACAATTTTTTGGTTGTTTGCTTCGGATTTTATACACAACAAGAAAACCGTCTTCCCGTGAAGGCATCTTAAAAAAAGTCAATTTTGAAGACTCTTTGTTGCCGCTATTTTGTACTAAAACTATAATACAACAATTTTTCTCTATACTTCAAACGTATGAAATAAACCCTGTAAAAAGAAATCCTATTCCTTTTGCGATACTCTCAAAAGTAATTATCAAAGTTATGCCTTTTTCTCAGTCTCTACAGTGTTAACCCTTAGATGGTGTTACTCCTTAAGGAGACTTTACTGTACACGTTACTTTAATAGCAAGGTTAAATCGCTCAGTCCGAATTCATAGGAATTGAGACCCGTAAATATCAAGGAACAATTCGAAAACAAGCATTATTTTCGTTTACAATTCGTTAAAATACCTCGCTTCTCGCATAAATTGTCGAATCAAGGACATTACAACGAACCCTCGTGTTTATGGAGCCTCGATGGAACACCTCTTCGTTTGTTTCTCCGCGCCGAAAGATTCAATTTCCGATAGACGACATTATGACTCCTAATCCCCAAAAAAATGCCTGTACGTGCTTTATTGATTTTTATCCTATCGCCGCGATCTTCATACCTTTTAGGATCGTCTTTGCCAACTTTCCACAGCGCGCAATTAACTGCTGCATAGAATATCTACCATCGACGAAATATTTAAACGTGTCCCGTGGCACTGCACAGTGGTCTGGCGGCTCGCTCTTCGTGGCCAAAACCTAACTTCTCAACAACTTTACAGAGAAATTTTTTCTTGACAAATTCATGACAGTAGAATGCTAAGAAAGCATCTCGAGTTGCTGATAGATACCAGAAACCAAAGCCTCGAGTGCAAAGGGTTAAAATCAGTTCAAAATATTCCGTGACTTTTCTCCGGGTTTTCCTGATCAAATTACGAAATCTCCCTGACTTTTGGAACACGAGAACAAATATGAAGTGTGAGCAAGATGTCATAAGCGGCGGTAATTTTCATACACCTAGTCTAGTGTTAATGTGAACAACGAATGGAATTAATGCCGGACTAAGGATGTTTATAATATTTTCGCAGGTGTCGAGGCGAATTCAACGACCTATGACGATACAACCTTAAATCTCTAAATAACGCTAAAATAATTTTGGCCACGAAAAACACCGGGTCGACTGATCCGTTTCGTAGACGGTGTCTTACTCAACCCGAAATTCCGCTGAAAAATCGGCTCGGGAAGTACAGGAAAATTATTTAAGACGTCGACGGCATCCAGAAGAGTCTACTGGAATTTTCGAGACGCGGAAATTCCGCCCTTCGTGCACGGAGTACCGTCGTTCTGTCCGAAAGAGGCATTACGGGGTGGTAGATCGGATCGGTTCGGGCGCCATTTCCAGCCAGGGGAAAGAAATTTCGCCTCGGTCGGCGAGGAGCTGCTGCAAAACAAATGCTGGCAACGAAAGCGTTTACCAGTTTATTCGCGGCTGGCTGTTACCCGGCAGCCATCTTCCCGGCCTCTCGCGACATGAAAGTTGCAGGCGTCTTTCGAGGTACGCCCATACGTGGCCAGACACGCTTGCGTCACCGTGTGCTCACCTAACCGTGGCAACACACGCGTACTAGAGGCCGCTTCCACACAGGTAACCAACCTGTCTGGTTCCAACCCATGGCCAAGTTCCTCTATCACGTTTCTCCCCTCTCTATCCTGCTGTTACCTCTCCCCTTTTGCGGGATGGGTAGAGGGGCGACGGGAGGGTGGAGGTGGGGGCCAAAAAAGGTATTTCTTCGGAAGGATACGTATCTACGTGCCTCCATATCCTCGACTTGTACGTGGAATACTCGAGACGCCTGTCGTTGGACAGAGGAAGGTCTCGAAGACGTTTCTTGACCTTTGGGTCGAGACGAAGTGGGGAACTTTACGTCTTCCCGCGGAACCCGGGACGCCTCGTTCTCTCAGAATTTCGAATCGTTTCGAGAACCAAACATTTATTAACCCTTTGCAGTCGAGAGGTGACTCTCGGTCGCCGCTAGGTTCGACACAATAAATCGATGAACAATAATGTTTTTATGATTGAAAATCATTTCATTTTCGAAACAAGGGGGGTGCCAACGGGAAAATGTAACGTTTGTGACATACAGTGAAGCATAGGTAGATACAGGGACAAATGGATAGATATGGGATACTGAAATACGGTGGTGCTAACGGAGAAAAGCTTTTTACTGTGGTTGATTTTCAATCTCTCGATTCTTACGACGAGCGTGAAATCTGTTAATTTTTTAGGTTTAATTTCTTTAAAACTCGAAGTGTCGATAAAATGATTGTCGGCGAGCTAAAGGTGGCCTGATTAAGCTTTGCACTCGAGAGGTGACTTTCAGTCACCGTTAGGTTTCACGCAGTAAATCTACAATACCTAATGTTTCCTTAGGTTTAATTTCTTTGGAGCTCCAAGTATCAATAAAATGATTGTCGGCGAGGTGACCTTATCTTCAAATCTAGATAGCTTAGAACTCATACCAATAGAATGTTAAGATACATCTCGAGTTGCTGGTAGATACCAGAAAAAAGGCCTCGAGTGCAAAGGGTTAATACTGTTTGCATTATCTCTTACTTCTCATCTATTACCACCACCCTCCCCCTTCTAGCTCGGGTACCTCGGGGTTGCTAATCCCGTACTGTAGCTATAAACACTGCTACAGCCCCTGAGAGCCACGTGAAGCCTAATTATTTTGTTTGAAAACTGAACGTCGAAGTTCAAGTACGATACAATGTATAGGAAGGCCGCGTTAACGCACGGTGGCTTCGTGAAGCGTCAACGATGCAACGTTTCCTCCGATAAGAAAACAATGACAACGCGACCACAACGAAACCAGCCACCAAACATTCTTTCTCCTCGACGTACAAAGACAGCAGCGGCTATGTAGAATTCACAAAAAAGTTGCGCTCCGTTGACTCGTCGTGAACGGGCGCAGCGAACCAGAACGAGTTCTCGGTATTTAAGTCAAGTTCTTCGAAGCGTCGCAGAGTGTACCATTTTATGAATCTACCTTTACTTTATCCCACCGCAGGAAGATGGGTGAAATTATGATTGTGGTTCTAATAACGAGTAGAGGGTTTGAAATGCATTTTTATATAAAAAATTGAGTTAGATTTAAATAAATCTATGTTAATGAAATAAATATGATGTACTATTTGTTATTATTCTGTACTAGCTGCATCCAAGGTTTCACCCGCGTGAAATACCAACGTTGCAACACCTTTTTATCTCCTTAGGGGTTGAATTTCGAAATATCGTTTCTTATTCCTGGTATACATCACAAAGGAAGCCTCTGTCAAAATTTCAGCTTTCTAGGTTGAAGGGTCTAGCTGAGACGTTGATACAAACTTTGCAGCCCCTTTGCACCCCATTAGGAGTTGAATTTCTTAAAATGCCGGAATATGTGTTTGATTAATTATATGAAAGAGCATTAAGACCAAGTTTCAAGCAAATCCAACCACAAATAGAGAATTCCTCAAAGGTTTAACCTGGACGTTGATTATAATCAGTCAGGATTTCGTTCTTATATATATATAGATGATTTTGCAAGGAAAAAATGAATCGAAAATGAGCAACAGATTTTTCTAATTTAAGTTTTCAATTTTCAGAAAATTTGTCTTGAATCTCCTTGGAGCACATGTACGACTTGACTAGCGTGTCTGACCATTACGCACCATTTCTACTTATGTTGCTAATTTAGGTTGCTTCTGTTACGATAGTGTTCATTTCGATTAGTTGTAATCATTTGAAAAATTGCAGTTTGCATAGAAGAGATATGGTACATTAGACAACGCCAGAATCAGTAGAACTGGCCAGTCGTGGTCAGACATGGTTAGCCAAACCTTTCGATTTATTTCTACGAAAACGAAGCTTCCTATGAAAAAATATCATTCTGCATTTTCGATTCGTTTTCGAGCAAAGAATCATCCCCTGTTGATGACGTTATATTTAAGACTAGCTGTGCCCTGTGGTTTCACTCGCGTGGAATACTATTTAGTTTATGTCGTTCGCATTTGACCGCGTGTTTCTTCGTGAATCAGTAGGTAACTGTCTCTTGTTTTCCGTAACTCAGATGTTTCCGATACTAACGTCGCAACCCCTTTCTACCTCCTTAGAGGTTGAATTTCGAAATATCCTTTCTTATTCCTTGTATGCATCACAAAGCGAAGCCTCTGTGCAACATTTCAGCTTTCTAAAATTTCTTCTTTCTTTCTTTCATCTGTTATAAAGCTAAATGTTACTCCAAATCTATCAGCAGTACGTAAAATTGTTAATATGGAATTGCATGATAAAATGAGCCTCATGTTTCAGCGAGAAGAAATTTTCGTTAACTTTGTTATTTCCCGAGATATGATGTCCGACTCTCGTTTTTCAAATTGAAACCACATGTGTTGTTTCGGATTATTTGTTCGACTCTCGTTTCTCAAATTGAAACCACATGTGTTGTTTCGGATTATTCGGTAGTACTTTTCAAATCGAATTCATTGACCTATCACGTATACACCCGATTTTAATTAGTATTTAGATTGTCCCTGACCAGATTATGAAATTTCCTTGACTTCTAGAACGCGAGAACAAGTACGCGCCAATGAGACCGTTTTTACTCGAAATAGATCGTGTCTCATACCACTGCTTACGACGCGCATTTTTATTCCACTATTGTCTCCCTAACTTATTAAAAAGTGACTCGTAGCTCGATCAGCGTAAATTACATATACCCCTTCAGGCAAAGGTACATAAGTCTCGTTGTAAACGACTCGCTTAAAGGCCGACGCCTAACGAACACGAGTGATCGGAAAGCAATCCTCGCCCCAAGATCCACCTAATAACACGCATATGTTCCTGCGAGACGCAGCCCCGGAGGCTCGAGATAAAGGAAGGCGAACGAGAGGCGACCATCGAAAGAGGGTGCGCGAGGGGATGGAGGAAGGTAAGGGACAGAGGGAAAGGAAGATGGTTGGGAATGCATTTTCGTCGGGGAGTTAGAAGACCGCCGCCGCTACCACCCCGTCGATGGTATCGCAACGTACGTCGCGCACGTTAGGCCACCGCGAAGGGAGCAGGAAAGGCGCATGCATCGAGGCCGTGCGATAGGTAAGTAAAATAATAAAATACAAGCAACGTCGGTTGTACCGCGTCGATACGACGGGACCAATGGGAATCTGGGAAAGCCCGTGACGTCGTTGGACGCACGCCCGTTGCTAGGAGGGTCGTAGGTGGAGCTTGGAAGAGCGACGCCCCAGGAGGACAGGTGGAAAACGCAGGTGAAACGCGAGATTTCTACGGGCCGACGCCGAATTCCTCACGCGTACGTTGCACCCTATTTTATCCACCCTCGCCTTCTTCCACCTTCCCCCTACCCTCCTCCACTGTCAGTAGAACCCAACCCCCCCTTTCGCGAGCCTTTGTCGCGGTACCAACGCCCCGTTTACGCCGGGGATACTAAGGGTACGCGAAAATGACTCCCAGAAACCAGATAGGTGAGATGCTAATCCTTAAATGCACCACTCTTCCGCGTTAATGATCGAATACGGATTTTTGGAGCGAGGCTAAGCCGTCTCGAATGTCGAAACATCGAGGTTCGAGTTGTGGATACACGTCGGTGCTTGGCGTATGCTTGAGAGCAAGTGCACACACGAGTCCTATATTTTAGCTATATAGACAGGCATTCTTGAATTTACGTTGTGATCTTGTGGTGAGCAAGATTGGTTTATGTGTAAATAGATAATAGATTGTCGAATGGATTAGGGGATCATACTAACCAGGGCTTCTTAAACTTTTTTCATTCACGACCCCATTTATAATTGCGATTTTTTTCGCAACTCAAAAAGTATAAAATAAAGTGCATACACCAGTTCGATATTTTAGCTATCTAGACAGACATTCTTGAATTTACATTGTGATCCTGCGGCGGGTTATGTGTAAATAGTATTTACATATAATCCAGTCTAAATAGATAGTAGATTGTCTAATGGATTATGGGATCATACTAACCAGGGCTTCTTAAACTTTTTTCATTCACGACCCCATTTATAATTGCGATTTTTTTCGCAACCCAACAAAATTAAATTAAAGATATTTAGATATTTTGTGATGATTTATTTATCAGGTAACAACATGTATACATATGAAAAAGTATAGTTTTAGAATTTGTTTAAAAACATAGAAAAATATGAAACTAAAAATTGCACAAAAAGTTGTAAAATTGTATTTATGATAGTTACAAAAATTAGATGTCCTATTTTTCATCAAAACTGCATTTTTTTTGTAGTAACATAAATAAAAGAGAGTATTGCAGAGAACATTTTCTCTATTTTCAAGAAATGTTGGATTAGTTCTTTATTATTATCTTTATTTACGCTTTATTATGCCATTGTATACAATGCTAATATTTACTTTTATTTAAAGTTTGACTCGCAGACTACGTCATACGTAAAACAAAGTTTTGAAACAAATTACGACATATAACATTTCTTCCTTTCTTTTCAGTATCCAAATCCTTTAAAGTCCATTCTTCAGCTATTCAATTCACATATTGACGTATCGGACGGTTTCTCAATGCTAATTACCCCAAAACTAAACGAGGGAATTTTACTCCACGAGCATGCTTCTATCATTTCATTTGCTATAGCTATGCTCCCTTAAAGAATGAATCGTATTGCAATCGATAAAACTGAATTCGCTTGCAATACCGTGCAAGACCCTTTTATAGCACATCTTTTAGATTTTCATCGTTAGAGAACGAGCATAAATTTTCTTTTACCATATATATTTTATTTGACCAAAATTAGTATACAGTGTACTGCCCGAAATTCATACAAATCTTATAAAGAGAAATTCAGTATTTAGTACGTCTTTTACCTTCGTGTCAGCGTCGACTTTTCTTAAACAACTTTTATGTAATTTTTTAATTATTTCGCTCAGTCAAAATATTTTGCTTGTTCAAATAATCCCAGACATCTTCGATAATATTTAAAACGGGTCTTTCAGGTGGCCCATTCCTAACTTTTAGTTTCATTCTCCTCTAAATTTTCTGAATAATTTTTTACAATTCTATTATATGTATGTATATGTATAAATATATATAATATATAATATATGTATCTAATACATCTATATATACATATATAAGAATGAAGCCCTGACTGATTAAAATCAACGCTCAGGGTAAATCCTTGAACCCAGAAAGCTGAAATTTTGCACAGAGGCTTCACTTTGTGATGCATACAAGGAATAAGAAAGGATATTTCGAAATTTAACCTCTAAGGAGGTAGAAAGGGATTGCGACGTTAGTATCGGAAACATCTGAGTTACGGAAAACAAGAGACAGTCGCCTACTGATTCACGAAGAAACACGCGGTCAAATGCGAACGACATAAACTAAATAGTATTCCACGCGAGTGAAACCACAGGGCACAACTAGTCTTAAATATAACGTCATCAACAGGGGGTGATTCTTTGCTCGAAAACGAATCGAAAATGCAGAATGATATTTTTTCATAGGAAGCTTCGTTTTCGTAGAAATAAATCGAAAGGTTTGGCTAACCATGTCTGACCACGACTGGACAGTTCTACTGATTCCGGCATTGTCTAATGTACCATACCTCTTCTATGTAAACTGCAATTTTTCAAATGATTACAACTAATCGAAATGAACACTATCGTAACAGAAGCAACCTAAATTAGCAACATAAGTAGAAATGGTGCGTAATGATCAGACACGCTAGTCAAGTCGTACATGTGCTCCAAGGAGATTCAAGACGAATTTTCTGAAAATTGAAAACCTAAATTAGAAAAATCTGTTGCTCATTTTCGATTCATTTTTTCCTTGCAAAATCATCTATATATATATATATATAAGAACGAAATCCTGACTGATTATAATCAACGTCCAGGTTAAACCTTTGAGGAATTCTCTATTTGTGGTCGGATTTGCTTGAAACTTGGTCTTAATGCTCTTTCATATAATTAATCAAACACCCATTTCGCCATTTAATCAAAATTCAACCCTTGAAGGGGTGAAAAGGGGTTGCAATTCCTTTCAATTTTCTTTATAATTGATTTCCTGTTCTTTAATTATACTGACAATTTAGTTAGGAAATTTTTTAGTCCAAAACAACGACTACATTCTTAGTATGGAATAAGAATACTATTCCACGCGGGTGACAGCTAATCCAGAACCGCGGGGCACAGCTAGTCCAGAATAATATCGTCGCTCGAGTTGACTCGAACGCAGCAATTAAAAGGTTGAGGAAGTCGAGTCGGATAATAAACGAACAGGGACGGTTCGAATTCCATCCACGTCGCCGCAACCAGTTACCATTTACCTTTTCACCCTTGTTGCGTTTCTTTCGTTTAATGTCCAGGCCCGTCGCTCTGTTCGTCGTTTTTAAGGGTCACGCGGGAGCCCGCCGCGAAAACTTAACGGCCGCGGGAACGACGTATCGCTGAAGAATTCATTGGAAACGACTCGACGTTTTATTGCTTAACGTTGAACCGCGGAACGGTGACTCCTCCGCAACGTCCGGCTGCCTAATAAATTTCACCGAGCGCTAAGCCGTATATAAACGTTGCTGGGTTCCCTCGATGGATAAAAATTTACAATATTCCCATTGCCAAGGGAACGAACGGGATCATCTTCCACGAATCCTTCGAAGAAGAATGACTTTCCTGGTCACGTACGAAAACGTCCCCTCTATCGGTGCCGCGCGTCTAGACGGTATCCACCTTGTTTTCCCCGTCGCTCCGTCCTCGTCTGCCTCGTCCCCAACCTCGCGGAACGTACGGGCCGATTGGTTACCACCTTCTGGTTGCGAAACGACAGGGTAACGCGCCGCCTAAAGACATCTAAGCCGCAGGGGTTAACCCGGCACCTGGTGCACACTCCCACGAGACGCTGCTTGCTATTCGTCCTGCGCTCCTCCGCCCCTGCTCCACGTTTCACCTTGCCTTCCTTTTACATCGTACTGCTCTTACGTCCCCGATTGTCTTTTCCGTCGCTAGGACACGAGGCGCACCTCTGGCAGCCAGGAAAACAAGTAACGTGCCAAACTTTCCTTCGTACGCTTTTGGGTTCTGGAACTCGAAGACGTTCCATCGAAACCCCAACGGTATATCAGTCGAAAGGGTTTCGAGCTCTTTCTTCTCCGTCTCGTTGCGCCGCGACGAATACCTTCCTTTGCTTTGCTCTTTCTCGAGCGAATCCGAGCTTCGCGTCGACGTGTACGCGCGCGTAGCCCGATGTGTGCACGGAAAACACACGTGTGTACCTCGGCATCGCCGTGTCAGAATCCAATAAGACGGCTGATGCAGCCTGGCCCCGTCGTAAACCAAGGCAAACAAATTTCGACACCGATATACCCGAATACGATACATCTCCGGTCGCGCATAAACCGACAGCAATAAAGTTCCGTCGAGTAAATTAGTCGATCGGTCGGAGGTCGAAAGGTTGGAACCGGTCGAAAAGAGATCTAGAGGATAATTTCATGTCGCGGATCCGGCCGAGTTGGTTCCGTCCAAGTTCCGGATGGACGATCGATCCCGACACGACCGGCGATTAATCGCTCCTCTCGGCCGGAAATTTCCAAAACTGTTCGAGTTCGGTCACGGAAGGCCCTTCGGTGGCCCATTCGCTTCGATATGCCTCGCCGTTAACCGACCCAGTCTGGGAAGTTGAATTGCGTTTAATATTACAGACTCAATCAGGCCGGGCATCGTCTCAAGGCCAATGTGTATTCATGATATGCCTGTTGATGGTTCCAGTGATTTCAATACGAAATTATGAAGTGTCCCTGGTACTATAAGATATTGATAGACCGTGCGAGCACGAGGGGGCGGGTATGAAAACAGCGACTGGATAATGAATCGCGCGAAGGGCCGTTACGTCGATGAATGTTTGATGGATCCAGCCTGTACGAAGAACGGGTTCGGGAAACGGCGTGAATCTTGGGGAAGGAAATTCGAGCGAAACCGGAAGAGAAATGTGTATCGAAGGCGGTCGGACGGGTACGCCGCAGCCGCATCTCGGCAAGATGGACGATAATCGTCATCCCGGTAGCAGGGGCACTCAGCCCCTTGAAATGCATGCAAAGCGACCTCGATGCACTCTCCATAAAATCTCCTATTATACGAGATCACTTAGAGCAAGCTCTACCTAACGAGCGCCACCGTTACCTTACGGTTCCGTTTAATCGCACCCCTGCCAACCTGGAAAACTTCCTCGACTCTTCTTCCTTCGTTCGTGTCGTATCTTTGCCGACTTTGCCCTCGGAACGCTTAAAAGATCTTGCGACATTAATATTTGGGGATCTCGATGCAGAGGCGTAGCGATGGGGAGGGGGCAGATGGGGGCACGTGTCACCGGGCAGTATTGGTGAGGGGGGGTCAAATGGCGCACGGTGGTTTTGAAATCCTAATAAAGTCAAATTGTACGAGGATAGTGCTATATTTCTAAATAAAAGAAGTATTTAAAAAATCAAATTATATTAGGT
>NW_026534585.1:0-20934 GCF_026225885.1 Hylaeus anthracinus
AAAAGGAGGAGCCACTCAATTCGACATGTATATTTTTTTTTTTTTTTTAAGAAGCAGTATTGTTCGTTTGTGTAACGCAGTTTCCGCTTCTGAACAGGACCTCGCGAATGAAATCGTCGAAATATCTCTGATATTTATTGTTAGTATTATTTTTAGAGCAGAGAGCGGACCTAAAAGTTACGATTTAAAAAGAAACATAAAATATGACTGGGAAATAATATAGTTATTGTTTTCTCTATCGATTAATTTATTGTTAAATTTATTATATTGTTAGCTTAGATTTAATATGTTGTGGTAAAGCGTTTTGCAGAAAGTCATTTATTTGTCCCATTGTTGAGATAATTTGTTCTTTGGAAACAATATTATTTTTTCCATTTCCTAATGAACGATAATACAATTTCAGTTGTAAGATTTATTCATCAAAGTTGAAGTAAGTACAAATATATCTTCTTTACACAGAAACAACACTAAATCAACTGTCACATGTTTCTACCAGTCGTTTATAATAAACCACATGTAATTTAAAGTAATTGTTATTTAATCTCCCGCTCAACGTCAGTCAAAGAATCCTCGAATCCTCCTTTCTTTTTAATAAAATCCGCTTACAACAATCACGAATCAGTTCCATCACTATTCAAAACGTTTCAATTTTGGAGTTTGTTCGCCAATGCACAGGGAGAGTCGTTCTATGTCTCGTGACGCTAATTCCTCCTAGTCTCCCAAGGAAGAACTTCCATGATAAAACCGGATATACACCCTTGCCGGGTTTAATAAAGTTATAAAGTTTACGGGTATCGTAACTGAGAGTGACTTTTCAAATTTCCCTCGTCGTCTTGTACGTTTCTTGTTCAACTTCTTGATCCATCTTGCGTTTATTTTTCCAAGTTCTCTTGCCCACTTCGCTGCAACGTCTTCGGTTGTATCTTCGTTCCTCGTCGAAGATTCCATGTTTCGACGCGATAGGTTCTAGTGACGCAGAGTTTTCGATAATAACTGGAAACTTTCCATCGGTCTTCGTATCGCGCAGATGCGGACAAAATTACATTCACATTTTAGTCGAAATATACAGGGAACAACTACTGCATACGGCAATTTAGTCGCAACACTTGTTCCATGTTATAGTTATTTACTTCAGCTTTTACTCGTTCGATTCAAAGCATAATTATATTTTATTCGAAATATATAGGGAACTACTGCATGTGGCAATTTAGTCGCAACACTTGTTCCATTTTATAGTTATTTACTTTAGCTTTTACTCGTTCAATTCGAAGCATAATTATATTTTATTCGATTATTTAAATTGCAATTTTTATCGAGGAATACGTTCATCGTTGTTTATCTTTCGTTTATTTTGCGAAATTTTATTCCAGATAAGAATATTGCCCATCTCTGGCATCGCGCGAGATGTTATTTCCATCACTGGACACGGTGACTCGCGATTTGTGTTATGCACCGTTTCCGGGTGACTTCGTGGCCTTATATAGGAGGATGAAATTCGTAGAGGGGAGAAAACTGTACGTTTGCCTCACCGGGGGCCGATAATTTACTGTATAAATGTATTCCGGGCAAGGTGAACCCTCGCCACTGTGTCAATGTTAAATGAGCTCAAGGTTCGGCGTTCGATCGTCCACTGCAATTTTCAATTGGGTAAGCATGATACGCATGTGAGATATCGGTTGCAAAAATGTTTACATTATTATTATTATACGGTTTTATATTTGATAATGCAGATTGATCTGTCGGTAATGTAGACTGCTCGACCGATAATGCAGATTGCTCTGTCGGTAATGTTGCGTGATCGGCCGATAGGGCAGATTGCTCTGTCGGTAATGTAGAGTGCTCAGCCGATAAATGCAGATTGCTCTGTCGGTAACGTAAGGTGCACGGTCGGTAATGCAGAGTGGTCGGCCGATAATGCAGATTACTCTGTCGGTAATGCAGAGTGATTGGCCGACAATGCAGATTTCTCTGCCGGTAATGTTGCGTGATCGGCCGATAATGCATACTACGCTGTCGGTAATGTAGAGTGCTCGGTCGATAATGCAGATTGCTCTGTCGGCAATGTAGGGTGCTCTATCGACAATGCAGATTGCGCTGTCGGTAATGTGGAGTGCTCGGCCGATAATTCAGATTGCTCTGTCGGTAATGCAGAATACTTGGTCGATAATGCAGGTTATTCTGTCGGTAATGTAGGGTGCTCGGCCGATAATGCAGATTTCTCTGTCGGTAATGTAGAATGCTTTGCCGATAAATGCAGATTGCTCTGTCGGTAATGTAGGGTGCCCGGCCGGTAATGCAGATTACGCTGTCGGTAATGTAGAGCGCTCAGCCGATAATGCAATTATTTCATACTTTTCACTACATTTTCCCATACTTTTAAGCAATTATATCTAGAGCTAGTGCGTATTGATATAAATTGACTAGAAATTATTTTATTTACTTTTCACTGCCCTTTTTTGGACGTCGGTTAAATTTTTTTTTCCAAAAAATTGTTTTATTATTTCTATAAGTCGAAAGTAGCGAGACAACCGTGTTGAACTTTGTTTGTTAGGAATATACACGCGATTGTCTTAGAAAATAAAATATTTCGAAACATGTAGAACAGTTCGAAAATTACCGTTTGTACCGTGAGATCGCTGAAATATCACACTGTGTGACGTCTGAATTGTCTGAGAACTATAAGTTGTATAATTACGTTGTGTTATGTTGTTGCTGTTGTTGTATTACGGTTTACAAGAAACCGACGCGCGGTGCAAGGGTTGTGTGCGATGTTTCCGACAGTACGCTTTAGAAAAGTTAAAGATACGGGGAGAGGAAAGTGCACATGTAGCAGTGAGGGAAAAGTGAATAAGAAGTAAGGGAAGGGGGGATGCAGCTAAAAAACCGTTGTAAAAGCTAACCTCAATCTTGGTCCTTTAAATATTGAAGCCTGGCGCAGGACAGGAATAGAGCGTACATGCATCATTTTTTAAACATCTATGATCCCATGTCGAGTCTGTCTCGACACAGAAGTACAGTAAATGAAAATGTCCTTGAATGTCGTAAATTCATATAAGTTGAGGTATTTAGAACAAGTCGTCTAAATAATTCGATTATTTTTTAACCGACTTCGATAAAGGAGAAGGTTACTCAATTCGACATGTATATTTTTTCTTTTTTTCAACGATAGGAAGAAAACTGTCCAACAAGAGTTGTTTGATTCCGAGGGGCACGTAACGTGGTGCCAATAACTTTTTTATCGATGGAAGCGTAGAGGAGATATGAAGGTCGACTCTATTCTTTTACACTCTTCTTTTTCAATAAAAACATTTTTTGAAAATATCTCGAGAACTAATAATTTTTTTGCCATGGTACCCTAATCATTTCTTACGTAGAATGAACGGAAGAATCGATCTGTGTAAAAAAAAAATATGCATTTCTATTTAAAGAAATGATGCAATTGTTAATTGCATATGCACTGCTGCATATAACAAAAATTTTAAGGCCTACAGGTATAATGCTCTTCGAACTATTTATCTTTCTCCTTTGGCATTTTTTTCGTAAATGCAATAATGACGGAGTTATGACTTGAAACAATTGCGTGAACCACCCTGTAGACATTTTTATTCGAAACGCGGTATCGTTTCGCAGGTTGTGTAGTTCGCGAAAAGCAATTAGCCAACGGTAATCGTAGGGCTTTGGACAGTTTTCGTACATAGATTAGCGCCGGCGTTGTACGCGCGTGCAAACATACGAGAGGCCGTCGAGTTCATCGCAACGACAGGACGATTTACGAGGTTTCGCAGGCCCGCCTGTCGGCCAGATAGAACGGATGTGTCAATTACGATAAAGCTCATCGGCGATCAATGTATCTGATGAAATTATTTAGACGACCGCTGTCAAGCAACGACGAGTGCCTGCTGGTTTACTGCGATATTGCGCGGTCTTGCACTATTGTATCAGAAATATAATTAACCCGCCTATAAATGGTTCATTGTTGCATCTCGGTCGGTAATTTGTTTATGCGGAGCCCGAATAGATACCGAGTATTCGCGAATAACTGAATCCTGCGTTACAAAGAATCTGGTATGAAATTAAATCAATTAATGTATTAATTATTAATATATATTATATACAAATGATATATTTCACACGGAATGATGTTACAATGTGGTAAGAGTCGAACAATACCGTTAATAAAATTTATTATAAATTTCATCTCATATAATTGTACAATTGCTTATTAGCTTGATACTGTCCGCGTTTCTGTATTTGAGAGGGTGTAAACAATTAAATTTATTAATTACGAGAAAAATTCATCCAAAGAAAGATCGATCATCGCTTTCTCTCGACTCCGTCTTTGTGCTCGTACTAGTTGATCTGTTTTCTCTCTTCCGATCGGTTGAAAGTTTGATTACCTCTGAAGATGTTCGGCATTCCTTGAGACTATCCTTGCTGTGGTTTACCGTGAAACTTTTCGATGAAGCTCATCGAGAACTTGATTTGCGTGCGATGTACCCTAATCTACCGATTCTCGCAAATTTAGTCATTTATGGTTCATAATAATTCTTAATCGAGTCGTGAATGTATAAATGGGTGAAATTAAATCCACAGGTATAGAGGATTATTTTTTCTTCTTTCGATCCTTGCTATCGCGCGGAGAATTTCATCGATCCGAATAAACGTTTATCCTTTCTTCAAGAATCCTCAGCTTGTCCTCCTCCGATAAACTATCATTACTGTTTCGGTTGCATGAAACGCAATCCTCGTATTTTATCCCGAGATCATTGTCTCGCCGCGTGTTCGAACTAATAGGCGAAACATTCGTCTCCGCGTTCCCATCTTTTCGTTTATTCTCAGCATCCGACCCCGATAAGCTCTTCTCCTTATCTATCTCGGTCAGTTTCTCGAACAATTCTTTGTCCTTCAACCCTTTTCTCATGTCCTCGCCGAAGGCAACTTCTTCCAATTGCTCTTCGTTTTCTCTTTTCCATGCTTGCCGTTTATTGAGCAATATTACCTCGTCCTCCACTTCGTTTCTCCCTGTTATTGGCTCCTCTTCTACCGCGAGTGGATCTAAAATAACAATATTTCAAAACCTTGTTATTAGCTATTGCTATTGGAGAAGACTGTTTAAAGAGACCAACTGGGACATTTATTTAAATTGTTATGTTACTTACAAATGAAACAGCTGAGATGAGAGTATTCATATTTATAAATATGAATATGAATAAATTTATGAATAAAAATGTGAATAACGCGTTATTCGCCTTTTTCTGACATTTTTTATAATTTGACGAAGAAACGTTTGGAACAAAAGTTAATTAGTATTCGATTAGCCGCAAGTATCAACGTTAGTAATATTAAAACAAAGGTTGACTTTTTTAAATGACACTGTATGATTTTGACTTAATAATGTTGTGTATAATGATACGATGACCACCCTGTATATACAAGTGCAAAATTATATATTCTATAGCGAAGGTGTTGTCAAACAAAATTAAATAGGAGTTTAAAATACAAATAATAGATTGCCGGCCGATAAATGCAGATTGCTCTGTCGGTAATGTGGGGTGCACGTTCGGTAATGCAGAGTTATCGGCCGATAGGGCAGATTGCTCTGTCGGTAATGTAGGGAGTTTGGCTGATAATGCAGATTGATCAGTTGGTAATGCAGGGTGCTAGGCCGATAATGCAGATTGTGCTGTCGGTAATGTAGAGTGCTCGACCGATAATGCAGATTGATCTGTCGGTAATGTAGAGTGCTTAGCCGATAATGCAAATTGCTCTGTCGGTAATGTTGCGTGCTCGACCGATAATGCAGACTGATCTGTCGGTAATGTAGAGTGCTTAGCCAATAATGCAGATTGCTCTGTCGGTAATGTAGAGTGCTCGGTCGATAATGCAGATTGCTCTGTCGGTAATGTACAGTGCTCGGCTGATAATGCAGATTGCTCTGTCGGTAATGTTGCGCGCTCGGCCGGTAATGCAGATTGCTCTGTCGGTAATGTAGAGTGATCGGCCGATAATGCAGATTACGTTGTCGGTAATGTTGCGTGATCGGCCGATAGGGCAGATTGCTCTGTCGGTAATGTAGAGTGCTCAGCCGATAAATGCAGATTGCTCTGTCGGTAACGTAAGGTGCACGGTCGGTAATGCAGAGTGGTCGGCCGATAATGCAGATTACTCTGTCGGTAATGCAGAGTAATTGGCCGACAATACAGATTGCTCTGCCGGTAATGTTGCGTAATCGGCCGATAATGCATACTACGCTGTCGGTAATGTAGAGTGCTCGGTCGATAATGCAGATTGCTCTGTCGGCAATGTAGGGTGCTCTATCGACAATGCAGATTGCGCTGTCGGTAATGTAGGGTGCTCGGCCGATAATGCAGATTTCTCTGTCGGTAATGTAGAGTGCTTAACTGATAATGCAGATTGCTCTGTCGGTAATGTAGAGTGCTCGGTCGATAATGCAGATTGCTCTGTCGGTAATGTACAGTGCTCGGCTGATAATGCAGATTGCGCTGTCGGTAATGTAGAGTGCTTAACCGATAATGCAGATTGATCTGTCGGTAATGTTGCGCGCTCGGTCGGTAATGCAGATTGCTCTGTCGGTAATGTAGAGTGCTCGGCCGATAATGCAGATTACGTTGTCGGTAATGTAGAGTGCTTGGCCAATAATGCAGATTGCTCTGTCGGTAATGTTGTGTGCTTAACCGATATTGCAGATTGATCTGTCGGTAATGTAGAGTGCTTAGCCGATAATGCAGATTGCTATGTCGGTAATGTTGCGCGCTCGGCCGGTAATGCAGATTTCTCTGTCGGTAATGTAGAGTGCTTAGCCGGTAATGCAGATTACGTGGTCGGTAATGTAGAGTGCTCGGCCGGTAATGCAGATTACGCTGTCGGTAATTAGTAATTAGTATTCGAAAAAGTTAATTAGTATTCGATTAGCCGCAAGTATCAATGTTAATAATATTAAAACAAAGGTTGACTTTTTTAAATGACACTGTATGATTTTGACTTAATAATGTTGTGTATAATGATACGATGACCACTCTGTATATACAAGTGCAAAATTATATATTCTATAGCGAAAGTTTTGTCAAACAAAATTAAATCGGAGTTTGAAATACAAATAATAGATTACTTTGACTCGTAGAGATTTTCGAAATATTCGACGTCTTTGGAGTCTCCCTTTTCCACAGAGAATTACTTAGTTTCAAAAGGTCGATATCCATATTATTTCTATCTATGTCGTTCCTCTTTTTCTTGGAGTAGTTTTCTTGTACTCCTTTGACGAATCCGTTTCTCTGATATCGAGGGCTGTACTTGTATGAAAACGTGACAATAACAATACGTACATAGAATTCTGTTACTTTTCGATTTGTTAGTAATTTAATATTTAACCTTTTAGACACGATGCACTACACTCGTACAATTTGCAGATGTACGTCAACAAAGAATTTTTCATTTACTTTTGCGAGTAACTACATCGTGTTCCACAATTCTTTAATCTTATTTCCAAGTCGTTTCATATAGAAGCTAGCAAAATATATATTCAAACTGCATAATACAGAATATTCAAGCATCATAGAACACGATACATCGAATAATAGCATAATGCATCAAGGTACAAGGTAGTACTACATATCGTAATACATTATAATACTGCAAAATACAGTATATTACAGAATTAGCTACCTAAATAGAGCCTCAATCTACATAATACACAAAAATATACAGAGAAATAGCATAATGCATCATGGTACAACGATATACTACACATTGCAACACAGAACAATACTGCAGAATGCAGTACATTACAGTATATTTTCAAATAAGTACATACTTATCTGCGCCCTTCTTCCGCGAGATCTCCTGTTCTATACGAAACTTGCCGCCATTATCACTTGGTTTCACGTTGGTCATATCCATGGAAGTAAAAATTAGCGGTTGCTCGTACCCCGAGTGGAAAGACTCCCAGAAATCTTTGTCCAGATATCCACGTTTCTGTCGCGACGGAGTAGCCTTGTGCACGCTGTCTTTGCGTTCTGACTGATCAATAGCGCTCGCACCTTTGTGACGCTTGCGATGTTTCCTCTTACGCTTTTTGCGGTTTTTGTGCTTCTTACGTTGCTTTGGGTGTTCGTCGGCACTGCGGACTACTCTGCGCCTTTTACCGTGAAAGTCCATGCCATCTAAAAGGTATAGAAAGTGTGTATACATTAAAAAATCTATATCGAGTCATGCAATTGTTCAAAGTGTAACTGTTACGAGGATGATTGTTTAATTTACATACACGTGAACTAAACTTTACGGTAAAACAAAAATTCGTAAAAGCGATCCGTGGAAAATTTTTTTGTTCAAAGAAGGATTAAGGAAGCAAAGAGTATATTATGTTGAAAAATAGATAAGATTTTATGATAAAGCCAAACGTAGGGTGTATATAGTAAAACGTGAACTAAACTTTACAAATTGTTCAATTGTACAATTGTTTATCGTACAGTTACTTTTATATTATGATCGCATCTACTGTTTTTCTTCTCTTTTTAATTAAATTTAAGAATTTTTTCCTATAACATTCGTATGAACTTAATCTCTATTACCGTCACGAAAATATTCCCCGTCTTCGAGCAGACTCGCGTTGCCAAGTTTCAACATATTCGGCATGCTCATTACAGGCGAAAAACCATAACCAATATTTGGTTCTGTCGAGTAGGTCCAACTACTCGTGTTTCTAATTGCCGTACGGTACTGAAAATTTTGTCCAGGTTTTACCACAGCTGCTCCGATCATAATCGATGATTTCGCTTTCTTTTCGCCATCTTTCTTTGCCTCGATGTACTCTAGCAGCTGATCTAATTGTTTAGCCTGAAACGATTAACAAGAGAACGTGGTAACACAGATAGACAGAATTCGAATAATAGATGATTAGACTGCGGATGTTTATGCAAATTCATTTTATTAATGTAGATGTATGCAGATGAAGAAAAGGAACTTAAATTGAAGTATATTTTGTCTTTTAAAAGCTGTAACGTGTATTTTATTTGTTACTTTTATATTTTCATATATTGGTATTTGTATATTTTTGTGTACTTATACTTGTCATAAATGCGTAAATATTGGTATTATGTGGATGACAAATAAAGACAACATGAGATTCAATTTCGTCAAATAAAAACAACATGAGATTCACTTTTAACAAATAAAAGCGACATGAGATTAAATTTTTAACGAACTGACTGACAGTTTGCATTTTATGCGTTTTTTTCAATCTTTATTTAGACATAAATTAATTATACGGAATATCGATAACTTGCCATGTAATCGTGTACAGTTTGAACTTTCGTCTTGTCCTTCTCCGACAACGTGTTGTACTCCTTTATCAGGTTTTCTATTAATTGAAGCTTTTTGTACAATTCTGCGATCTCGTCTTGCATTCCCATATCTGGTAAGGCTTGGAACAGGAACTTGTCCCGTGGAAAGTGATCCGAGGAGTGCCCGCCGTGTACCAATGGCCGCAATGGCATCTAAAATGAAATATTTAGTGCGGAACATTTGCAAAGAATCGTTATTTAAGAGTTCCTATTATCTTAAAAGACTTTTAAAAGGATCGACTTTTGTATTGCTTGAATTTTCATAAACCTTTAAGTGTTTGACGTATGTTTGGAATTATGTTTATTATTATAATAAAAAATTATGATAAAACGATGACAATTTTCTTTAAAAAGCTTCAATCTCATAGTATCGTTTGATTGTTGTGTGGTAGCTAATTCTGTAACAATTGATCGTTTATAACTATAGTTTAAATAAACATATTTATTCGATAATTGATTACGTTAAATTACCAACTTTGTACGTTTTCGACCTGATTTCTATCATAATGAATTTATGTACCTATAAGTCTCAACCTGATGGACATTGCAACTTATCTATGAACAAAATTATTTCTTTATGAACAAAAATATACGTTTCTTTGAAATAAGTATAAATATATGTGCAAAACTTAAAACCTCTAAAAAAAGAAATTCAAAAGGAAGTGCTTTTTCTAGGATTCTAGATTAGAAGAACTTCAATCGTGTGCATTAAATGTTGAGTACCTGTTCTAGCGAACTGTCCTGCGAATTTACATCCAGTATCCAGTCCAAGAATTCTGTCAGATCCGGTGAAAGAGAGACGCAAGTTTTTCTCTGAACTTCGTCGTAAATCAGTCGATTCAGGAGTATCATGACTCTCTTCATCAAGTCTTCCGTGTGCTTGATCTGAAACAGTTAACAGCACTGTTTGAACGCTCGACTCATCAAAATTCGAGTCTGCCGATCGAATTTGCCGCCGACTAATTTAATTGTAAAGTAAATTACCGATTTTCTTGGATTTATCCGGTCTTTACTGTACTTAGAATTTATGAAGTTACCTCGTCGTCGTCGACAGACTGTTGATAGCTTTTATCAGCCTTTACTACGTCATCGATTTTATGATTTTGATGAAGTCCCGGACCCAGCGACGCCTTCAGATCCTCGTTCTTTCGAACCTAAATATTTTCACCGTATTGGAAATGGCTAATTAAATAAATGTTTCTCTTTTATTATTTAGCAAACTAGACTTTATTATATTCAATCTATGTATATCAAGGAAGCTACGTCCGTACCGCACGAAATCTTTCGAAGAACTAACTGGATGAAAAATGTAGTCACAGGGATCCGGCAAAAATTAGTCGTACGACAAAGGAACCATTTTTTAACACACGTGTTCATTTGTTCAAAAAAATGTCTATATAAACACATCCTATCACGCGTCCAGCATATCAGATGTCGATTAACTTTTGTCGGTCGTATATTCCAACACACTGAAACGCAACAACCATGGTTTTTAACAACTACGTAAAAGCACCTGTTCAAAAATTTGATCCACGATCTTTCCCGCCAGTTCGCCGTGAAGAGCCGCATCCATCTGTGATTCGTCTTCCACGTCATCAGCCGCTAAGAGCAACGAGATCTTTTTTCTCTGGTTGTCGCCATCTCTGATCATTGTCTAAAAGATTACCGTTGATCCTTTTCTTTAATTAAATTACGCATTACTCACCACCGTTTTCCATCCTCAATTCGAACAATTAACAGTTCACGTTTACTCACATTTTCGCTCTCGACTTCTCCACGACGTGCTTCACTCTCGTCCATGGCTACTCGGCGACGATCGCCGTGAACTTTGTCCTCGTCTCGAGAAGCTTTACTCTTCTTAACGTTGGCGTGATGATTCGAGGCTTTGGACGTGCGCTTCTTGTGTTTCTTTCGATCGGTGTGCTTCGTTTTCGAGTCGCTAGAATGTTTCTTGTGGCGTCTTCGTTTCCTGCCGTTCTCGGAATATTTCGATTTGTCCACGTGGTTCTTTCGTTTCTGTTTCCTCGACGTTTCACCATGGTGCTTGTTCCTTTTCTTGTGTTTATCCCTTCTCTTCGATTTCACGCTTCTGCTCGCTTTCTTCAAATCGCGACTCTCGTCGTCCGCCGGGGAATCGTACTCTTCTTCTTCAGAGTTCGAATCGAGGAGGTTGGGATAACCACCGTTCGCGTTTCCGTACGAATTCGAGAGCTGAACACGATTATCCATCGTCCCCGTGTTCTTCGAGTACCGATCGTAGTCCATCTTTTCCGAATCGAGCTGGCGGTTCGTCTCGTCGTAGAATGTTTCGTAGGACGAGTCAATCGCTCTCTTGACTCTGGCGTTGCTTCTCCACGGTGGATTTTGCAGATCCGAGGGTGAATTCGCAATCTCCAACTTCGCGAGCTTCGAAGTTTCTGATCCTAATTTCGACGTGAAATCTCGTGTTCGAGTAATTTCAGTGGACGTATCGACTAAATTTTGTTCCGAGCTCACGGATGATTCTTCGTCTTTATTCTTGGCTAAAGTAGGTTCAACGCGGAGACTCGCGTTCGCTTCTGTATTAAACTGCACGTCTTCGACAGTCTTCAAACCCCTACCGAGCCGCACTCTTACGTCCTCGTCGAGATCATCGGTCCAGTCCAAGGGCTCCACAAAGGACTCGTGAAAATCCCTCGAACTAATGACCGTCTGTTTTTCCCGATCTGCATTCTGGACGCGTTCCCAGGCCGACCGCGGTTCCAGATATTTACGATTTTCGTAAGGAGAACGCGAATCTGTGTCGATATATTGCCTCCGGCCCGTTAATGACCAGCTCGCGGCGTCTTTCTTCGCGGTCGCGTCGTCTCTCGCCCCGCTCACCTGCGATTCAAGCTTTATAGAGCGAAAGTAAAGTAAGTCGGGGCAATAATTTATTGGAAACGGTTCGGTTTACTTTTTCACCTTTTGCGCTCGCCATTCACCGGTCGTTCCGATAGTGCTAGGTCCTCGTAATTTCTGCTGCGTGATGTTAGTTTGCTCGGAACCGCCTTTAAACATATCGTCCGTGCTTTTTAGGGCGACATAATTACTTTGGGAAACGTTCTCCGCGCTGGGCTTCCTCAGCTGCTCGAACGAAACGATCGACGACGTTTTTTCGGCTATTTCTGAACTCACTGGTCCGTCGTGCACGAACAACAGAGGCATCAGGTTGGGACTGGAATCTGGAAGCGTGTAAGCTTGATTCCACATCGATTCGATTACTTTGTTGATACACATTAGAGATTTTGTCCAAATTGAAATATGTCGCGGTTTTTTTTTTTTTATTTATTCTAAGCATTTAAACCCTTCTGGGTTTATTTTGCTTTATAAGAATAATACAATTGAATACCATAATATATAATATGTTAGTAATACCATAAGGATACAATATAATACAAGTAAGTAAAATAACAAGGTCCGTCAACGCTAAATGTGTAAGTTACAATTTTTGAAAAAGGAATCGATACTTATACAAGCTTTAACATTAGGCTTTGCTATGAGGTGATGTCGCGGTTCGTGTGAAATTATAGTAGATTTATGTTATCATTTTGTCGATTTCGAAATTATTTTAATAATGAAGACTCGAAGTTGCCAGATTTTTATTGATTTTTATTGAACTCCCATAGCAAAAGAAGTTTCATCTTCGAAACTATTGAAGAAATTAATCCTTCGAAATACTGTCCAACAAGTTTAAACTTTTTTAGGTTTTGCGATATTCATTGGGTGATTCTTATACCGTTCTTCGTTCTAAATACAAATCTGAATTAAAGCGAAAATGCTCCATCACTTTCAGTTTTCGAAAAACACGAGGTTTTGTGAAATTGGTCGATTTTGGGAGAAATGTAGTGCTACTTGAAAACTATAAACTTTAAGGAGAACTATAAATTTGAAAGTTTTATTTAGTCTTAAAAGATAGAAGAGAGTTTTCCGAATATGTAGATATATTCGTTAATAATTCAGAAACGAAGGATCGTTCGACATTTTTGCAAAGGAAATTGTGGTTCGGAATCATCTGAACTACCCCCATTTCCGGTTCTTACACTAATTCTGAGACATCTTCTATTTTTCTCTAAATCTCTGTATATATGCCATATTTTGGTTTGCTTTCTCGTGCTATATTAATAAGGAAACTTCAAAGAACGTCTGCTACCCGTCGAACGAATCGGGCTACCCTTCGTTTCCGGTTCTTACACTAATTCTGGGACACCCTGTATTTCAAGTTGAACAGAATCGGTACATGGAATACCATGATCGAAAGAATTCGAAAAACTAGTGCACGTTTACCGGACGTTCGAGGAGAATTTCTAGTTTCCGGAGATTGTATTTGATCTTTAGACGAATCTGCAATCATATTCGATGGATGATCACCGGTTTCGTCGCCAGCTTCGTAATACATTCTCTGGTCTCCCTTGATTCTGGGTTTCCTTTTCGTTTCGTCGTCTCTCCAATCGTAGAGTGTCTTCAATTCATCATATAACGGTTCGACATCGTTGGACGTTTTGTCGTTTCTGGGAAACAGAGAAAAAATATGGCAGCAGTACTCTATATATCACTATCACACAGTATCGCCGAAAAAAGCAATGCATAAGAAGTTAACTTAAGGGGTAACACCACTCTAGAGGCTGAAATAGCCTCGCTTTGATAATTAATTTTGAGAGTATCGCGAATAGGATTCCTTTTTACAGGGTTTATTTAATACGTATTGTATAAGTATAGACAAAAATCATTGTATCATAATTTTAGTGCAAAATGGCGGCAACAAAGCGAATCTTCAAAATTGAGTTTCTTTAAAACGCCTTCACGGAAAGACGGTTTTCTCGTTGTGTATGAGATCTGGAACAAACAAATAACAAATTTCATAATATATGTATATACTATTGGCTATAGAAGTACGTAGGGCTATTTTTTTAAATCAAATATTGTAGAAATAGTGCACTAACCCATTTTTTACATTAAATAAAAAAAACCGCTACGTACTTCTATAGCCCACAGTATATACATTTTGAAATGTGTTGGTTTTTTGTTCCAAATGTTATACACAACGAGAAAACGTGAAGTTTGGGGACACGCTTCGTCGCCGCCAGTTTGTACTAAAATTATAATCCAACAATTTTTGTTTATACTTCAATATGTGTTAAATAAACCCTGTAAAAAGAAATCCTATTCCTTTCGCGATACCCTTAAAATTAATGATCAAAGTTATGCTTTTCTTCAGCCTCTAGAGTGTTGTTACCCCTTAAGATTTGGATCTTCCGATAAAAAAATCGTGTTTATACTTGTCCATCGGCGATGTGTAAAAGAATGACGAGCAATAGCAATTTTATAATAAAATCGTTATTACTCGTTGAGCAGCCATCGTACAAAAGGGAAGAAGGGCGTACTTTTGTTCCATGAATTGAATGTCTTCGAAGAAATCGTCGATCATTTTTGGTCTCGAATTTTTATCCACGTTTAGAATACAATCTGCCGGTTCCACCATCGTTTGCCTTGCGCTATTCGTTAGGAACTTCTCCTCGTTTCCCTCGAGCGGTTGATTTAACCTGATAAGACGCCTCGATCAGTCCGATAAAAAGTTTCGTTTACATGTTTTGGACCCCAATTTCGCGATCACTTAGGTCAGTGTCAACCCTGACGCAAGGTTTACGAATGCGAACATTATTGGCGTCGGTTTCTCGCATTAGATGAATGAATACTTTGAGCAAACAAACTATATAACAAACGCCAATATCAGTGTGTCATTTGACTCATGAAGAAGGTAACAGGAAGGAGTATTTCGCCCCGATACGATTTGCGACTACGAAAACTTCAAGGAGTCCAATGACAAATTTCTCGGATTTTTAAAAACGTGTCCTCGAGGTGGTATTTGCAAAATAAACATTTATTTTTATAATTGCTAATATCGCAAAAATCAGATCTGCTCCAAATAAAAATATATTTAGAAAGAACAACCACTCCTAATAAAAATAAAAAAAAGGTGGTCGATAAGATGAACAATTCCAGAGAAAAAAAATTCAAATCTACAACGAACATTTTTTAAGAAAATACGCAAAAATCGCGATATTTGAAGGCCTGTATTTCTCAAACGATTTCGAAACGAGCAAAATGATGACTTAAACTCCTCCTAATTTCACATAAACTACAATATATTTCATTTGGGACAAAATCTGATTGTGAGACATCGACCAAAACAAGTGATCGATTTGGCGTGGAATGAGCCAATGCGTTTACAAGAACCCTTATCCTTGAGTTTCTTATACTGCTAATGATTATAATAAACAACATCAAGATACGAACCCGAAAGAGCGCTTGACAAGACAGTGATTAATAAAAAAGAAAAACAAAAGGAAAAATAGAGAAGTGAATTTCGAATGGTATTTGACTGTAGTTTGGAAAAAAACAATGCAAGTTCGTATAATCTTGACACGTGGAAACTCTGCGTTCTACTCGTCTCGTGGGAGAATTTACCGCTGACCTCGCGCAATTAATGCCGTTCGCGTTGTCTTCACCTTGATCTAACCTTCCCGGCTGTCGGTTTCCCGACGATCCATCCTCTTCGTCGCGTTCGACCTTGGGCGATAACCTTGAAGTGGCGGCCCGTTTCTCCGTCTCTTCAGTCACGTTAGACGACGTTTTACCGATGCTAAAGAACTGCTCTTTCGGCTCTTTGAGCTTCAACCTCTCCCGCTCTCTCTCTTCTTTCAACATCTTCTTCTCGTGCTCGTTATTCTTCACGAAAGGCGGTGGACAAGTCGCGAGACCCTCGGCACTCTCCGCTGCGGTTGAAAACGAACCGTGAGCTTTTTTCGTTCATCGAGGCCTGGATTGAAACTAGTTGTGGCGTAAAAAATTACTAACAGTGATGATTGTAATAAACAACATCAAGATTAATAAAAAAGGAAAAATAGAGAAGTGAATTTTAAATGGTATTTCCCACTATATCACTAACAGTGTTTTTTCACGGCGATCACACCGTTCTCGAATTTGATCTGCGTGAAATTTTGAGGCACACGACTACAATCCGCGTATCCTTGGCCACACAGTTATTCGCGATATGTAAGTATTATAACATACGTGGTTATTAGAACATGAGTTGTGTATTTTCGTTTCGAACACCATTCTTCAAGCTTGAGACAACTTGATTTTTCAGTACAATAATAAAATAATTAGATTTAAGTAATTTGAATTGAATTTTTAAACAAACCTTATCGTATTTTATTATAATTTTTATATACGTTATAAAACAGACTGAGTGGAGTATAAAAAATAAAGAATCTTCCCATAGGCGCGGGCACGAAGAGGATAATGTTGTAATTTTTACATTTGTTCGTTTAAATGATTGACGACTACTGTTTTAGGGGCTTTGGTGTTTAATATTCGAATATTGCGAAGTGCACGCACATTTTTTCGTTCGAACAGTTGACGACTCCTGTTTTAAGGGTTTTGGTGTTTAATATTCGAAGATTGCGAAGCGCACGCATTATTACCGAGGTCCACGTTCGATTCAACGCCGTTCTTGTCGTTGTTATTTTTCACACGTTCTTGATCGTTAATGGCGGACAAAGCGCCATCGTCTTGTTCCTGGTTATCGCTATCGTAGTCGTAGTACTGTATAATGTCGACCGGATTGCGCCTCTTTCTCTTGAATCTGCGTTCCGACTTCTTCTTGTCGAGCTTCTCTTTTATCATTACGTTTAGTTTCGCCTTCACGGGATTCCTTCTACCGGACTGCGGGGATCGTTGTTTCCTTTGCCCTGGCACGCTATTCTCTTCTAGAAACAATTAACATATTTTATTCTAAAGCAAAGCCATTCCGTGGATTCCTACGTTTCAACCATTTTATTCTGATAATTCTCGGAAACAGTATAAAAAAATTAATTTAGAAGAACAATGCCACGTAACGCGAAGAGGAATGTGCGATACAAAAAGAGAAGCTAGTTTATATTAATTTTAAATTAATTTTCAATCAATATAATCGTAATGATTCTAAAAAGTCAAATTCGTATCGATGATTTAGTAACAATTTATTGCTAAAGTATTTAGTTGCACATGTACTTCTGATGATCCCATCTGCAACCATATATTGTTCGTGACTATTTTTATTGCACGGAGCCTATTGGTTATAGATTGCCACTAAAGAGTGTGAAATAAATTAATTTTTAGGAAAAAAAAATATAAAAAAATACAAATTAACTAGAAATTATTCCATACTCTTTAGTGCAGTTTTAATATTTCTCGAAGTCGGTTGTATTTTTTTTTCCCAAACATTATTTTATCGACGTTATTTTGTCGGCGCTGCGTGTAGACGTTCGATGAAAAGCAGTAATTGAATTACATGGCGAATACGCTCCAGAATAAACAATTAAACATGTTTCTGTTGAATTTAATGTTTCTTTCCCCATAATAAAATTAAAAAAAAAAGAAACAACGGCGGATAATTACGCACCAATCCAATATAAATGGTCGAAACGTTTCCTAACACATTCTACAGTAGAACATCTAATTTCGACGAATACTTCATGTTTCCCGATCGTTATTATCGACAGACCCTATTTTCCGCTCACCGTCTGTTTCGGCTCGCTCCTGATTCTCCCCCTCCTCCGCTTCCTTGTCACTGTAATTCAAATCAGCATCCTCGACGTCGTCGTTCGAATACTCCATGTATTGTAGTATCTTTCTTTGTGCGTATCTGTCATTAATTTTCCGATCACCCGCACCATCGGTCAGTATAAATACTTCCTTATACTTCTTCCCATTGCCCCCTTCGTAATCTTTGACCTTATCTTCCAGTACAGAGAAGCTGGAGTCTTTCGAAGCTGTCTCGTCGTTGGAACCGACGGACTCCCCTTTCTTCGCGTCGTCGCGAAACCGTTCCTCCTCGTTCCGAAATTTATCCCTTTCGTCTTCTTCCTTGCACCTCTCCGCTGCGTCCTGCTCGACGTTCACGACCATCTGGTCACCCGGTACACCTTCGTACCAGTTTCGAGGTCCTTTGCCGCTTTGTGCCGATCCTTTGTCGAACTCCGCGGAGCTCTTGAGCCGTTCCTCGGCTGAGTTCCTTTGTTTCAGTTCCTTCATAAATCCAACCGACTCTTTGTACGATTCTTCGTTTGGTTTACTCTTCCCAAGATCGAAAGCGTCGCTACCGTGTCGACCGTCGTCATCCTTTTCGACATCTTCCCTCTTCCGACCGGTATTCGCGGACCCGTCGACTCGCGCCTTCTCGATCTTCATTTTCAAAATCGTCGACACCGATTTCCCAGGCTCCTCCTCGTTCTCCACGATCAGTTTCTTTTTCACGTCGAATCTGTTCAACACGAACGGCTGTTGCTCGCCACCCAGCGTGTTCTCGTTGCTGAACTTTATCAAGTTCTTCTTCTCCGACTTGAGAAGAATATTAATATTACCCGATTCTTTGACCGACCTTTTCTGTTCCAACAGTTGCTGAGACAATTTTCCACGTTCATTCGACGCGATCCTTTGGACCTCCTTTGTGCGTTCACTGTTTTCATACAGACGCCCTTGAGGTTCCGAGACTTTGATCACCTGCTCTCCCTTGCCGGTGCCGGTGTTTTCTCGTTGCTCTTCCGTTTTCTTCGTTCTAGCCGCGGCGACCTCGTCCCTCCCATCTGCGCTCAGACCGCTGCCGGAGGTTCCCGTGAAAACAGGCTGCAATTCATTCGTCGCGGATCCAAAGGTTCGCGAGGAGCCTCCCTCGAGGTTTCCACCTTTCGCTCCGTGCCTCGTCAACTTGTTCTCCACCGTATTCAGATTTCCTCGCGATGGATCCGATTGTTCGTCATTTTTCCCCGTTCCCACGTTCGACGCCCGATTCCCTCGAAAGTAGTTCATCGCGGACTGTTTTCCACTGGAATCATCAACGTCGTCGTAGCTTGTTACGCGTGCGATTTTTATCGAATTTTTTATCGAATTTTTCGCATCGGTCTGAGGGTTGTTTTCATCTCGAGGCTCGTTCGAGTAACGTTCCTCGTCCGACGGACTCCCTTTGCTGCGTCTTTTACGATCGTGGAGCTCTTTCAAGGTTTTCTCTTCAAGGTACGGCTCCCCAAACCCCGCTCTGTAAAAGAGTCTCGGGTTAACGTCGTCGTTATTAACTTCGGTCCGTTTCGTTCTCCACACTTTCTGCTGTGCGTTCTTGTCATCGGGATTCCCAGAACTGTGCTCACTTCTTTTTGCATCAAAGACATCCGGTTCAGGAGTCTCCCACCACTCGGAGTCTATCGAAAAGGTGTGAAATTTAACTATTCGATAACTATTCTTTCTACGGTACTTAATCGACTCAATACATTTTAGGGTTTAACCTTTTGCACTCGAGAGGTGACTATCAGTCACCACTAGGTTTTGTTTAGGTTTCATTTCTTGATCCCTGAGTAACGTAGGCTATGATTTGTAAATATAATCTACATAAATAAAATCGATGTGTCTGTCTGCGATTTCGAGATAGTGCTTTCTTTATGCTCTCAGTCACCACTAAGTTTTCTTTAGGATTAATTTCTTTGGAACTGGAAGTGCCAATAACATGATTCTCGTTGAAGCAAAAGTGACCTGATTCTCAAATCTCAAATTAGAGATCACATTTTCGAAGTCACTATAATTTTAGCATTCGTGTGCAGCAATAGAATGCTAAGAAAGCATCTCGCGTTGATGGTAGGTACCAGAAGAAAAGGCCTCGAGTACAAAGGGTTAATACAAGTCACGAATACCTTGGTACTCGTTTTCTTTTTTTTTGTGCTTGTTCTTATCGCGAGTTCTTCGATCCTTCGATTCCCCCTTCACTTTCTCCGAATCCACGTTTTTCAAATTGTCGTGGACCTTCTCGAAAGGCTGATCGAGACTTTTCCTTAATTCCAGTACCGTTTCCTTGAGAGTCTCCAGCGACGGGGCTTCTTCCTTTTTCGCCTCGTCCCGTTGGTTTCTCGCGTTGTATCTTACGTCGCCATCTTTACCAGAGTTCGAAAGATCTGTTTCATTCGCATAGACGAATTAAAAGGTTTCGATGAAACGTTTAAAGCAATAGCTCATACTAGGTTGATTTCCTTGACCAGCTTCGTGATCACGGATCCATCGATCTCCCAGCTTCTCCTCCTCGGTCTCGGGCTCTTTGTTCGAATTCAACCAATCGCTCAAAGAACAAATGTCCTCGGTCCTGGACCAATCTTTCGATACTCGATCGTCCATCGCTCCCTTGGACCTTAGAGAAGACGGAGACTCTTTTTCGTTCACACTGAAACAACGCGTTTCGTTTAATCCCTTCCCATGTAATATCGACTCAGACTCGTGGTCCATAGTACAACCTAAAGGCGACCAAGATGAGTCGCACTCGTGACAGAGATTATGAACTCAATGTGAGAATCCTTCCTCAGGGGTCAAAAACTGAAATGTAATGGTCCAAAAAGTGGATTTTTGCACCGATCTCGGTGAATACATCAATACAATAACACAATTTAAATATACAATATGTACATTAACTGTGTTTAATACTGTTGTCCCCATCTAAAAATTACACCAAATCTACTCAGACAGTATGTACATTAAC
>NW_026534586.1:0-1893 GCF_026225885.1 Hylaeus anthracinus
CCTTTTGGAATGTGAATTTAGTTACTTGAGAGGAAGTTAAATAAAACTCGATAGTTTAGGGGTGATGTGTGTCAGTAAATGTGTTACAGGTGTAGCAAGTCATTTACAAAGATTGTATACATTTTTTGGTAGAATATCATTGATGCGATAGCTGTTAGACATATAATTAAATTTAATAATACTTTTTATTTTTATAACATTAGCGTTACGTGATATTTATTTTACCTATTAAAATCATGTTCGGATTCACATTAGGTGCGTAAATTAATTCTGTGGCTTCCTCAACTAAACTTATCGTATATTTAAATCATACAACTTCTAATCTTCCCTCAGTTACAAGGTGCAAGGCAACTTAGGACGTCTGTCACTTTACGTAATTGAAAAATACAAATAACATCGAAGTTAATAATGAATAATGAAAATTCAACGCTGCATCTCTCTGATGAAGTAAGTAGATTCGCGGAGTGTCGGTTAGCACTTTGCCTGAAAAAGGTCCCGTAGGCTTCAGAAGAAGTTTGGGAACCTCTGCAGGAACTCCCGCAAGGGGCTGACGAGGCGGAGTCGTCCAGCCAGGAAACAAACATTTGTTTAAACGATGCCGACAAGTCACGGCCATAAATACCTGAAAGTCGTTAATCTCGTTTCCCAGTCGTGCCGCTTGTTCGTTAATGTATAATGTATTCTCACCCCTGTAGCTAAAACAATCATGGTGGAAACGAATCAGGAATGCCGTGGGGATAACGCCTTCGAGTGTGACAAGGATTAGGAGCATAGATTATAGGTTACCGAGTTCGTCTCCTTGTCGGCGAAATTGATTCTTTGCTCAGGCTTTTGGTCAGCTTGAATTTATGGCTGTCGGCTGGGAAGCAATCAATTTTTGCTCGCAACGTGATTTATTAGTGGATCAGATTTAGAACTTTTAAAATGTGCAGACTCTCGATGGGGGTGGAAATTGTATTAAGGGACTGGGAAGGAAAGGAATCCATTATTTTTGTGTACATATTAGGTTGTCTCGAAACTTTCTTTCGCGACTTGCACCCAATTGTTCTGTGTATATGCAACTTTATTTCTTAGATGTTGATATAACCGTTATAGAACAAAATGGATAGTTCTCGACTCAATAATAAAATGAGTAATAAATTCAAAAAAGGTAACCTTAGTGGTATTATTGGATCCAGATGTTTATGCATTTATGGTAAATAGAAATACGGGGAAACCTATAAAAATGTGCACAATAATATACACGTTACATCATCTAGAAGATAATACATCTTTTTATTTATATCTCAATTCTTCTCTGCAAAAATATGCATTTTCATGAATATCCAGAGTCTAAGAATTACGTATTCTAATTTCAAACATAAATGTTCGGTCTGTCACCGATGTTATTAAATTAACGGACGGTAATCTTCCCTGTGCTTTTTAGTAGGAATGAGTATTAACATTTGGGCTACTAGTTTATTTAGAAATAGACTGACATTAAATTCTCCGTTTATATATATCAAAGAGCTTTGCTTCACAAATTGACCACTGTAAGTAGACAACCAACAACACGGTTGATAAATTCCAGGATGTTAGACACCGGAATTATAATAAGTCTACAAATAGGTTCCCTGGTAGACAAAGTGTTAAGCCGGTCAAAAAAAAAAAAAAAAAAAAAAAAGAAAAGAGAAAAAATACAGCGCGGTTCGTTTCTTTTTGCCTGGCGCTTGCCATTCGTCGTGCGCGGGAAAGGACCACCATAGACAACGAGAAACAAATTCAGAGAACAAATTTGTAAGACAGGAAATGTGAAGGATCACGATCCTCCGGTCGTTCCTTATAGAGTAGGGAGCGAAGGTGGGACCCCCCCGAAGCGTACGGACCGCCCCAAAAATATTTTTAATTTTATTA
>NW_026534587.1:0-1892 GCF_026225885.1 Hylaeus anthracinus
CCTTTTGGAATGTGAATTTAGTTACTTGAGAGGAAGTTAAATAAAACTCGATAGTTTAGGGGTGATGTGTGTCAGTAAATGTGTTACAGGTGTAGCAAGTCATTTACAAAGATTGTATACATTTTTTGGTAGAATATCATTGATGCGATAGCTGTTAGACATATAATTAAATTTAATAATACTTTTTATTTTTATAACATTAGCGTTACGTGATATTTATTTTACCTATTAAAATCATGTTCGGATTCACATTAGGTGCGTAAATTAATTCTGTGGCTTCCTCAACTAAACTTATCGTATATTTAAATCATACAACTTCTAATCTTCCCTCAGTTACAAGGTGCAAGGCAACTTAGGACGTCTGTCACTTTACGTAATTGAAAAATACAAATAACATCGAAGTTAATAATGAATAATGAAAATTCAACGCTGCATCTCTCTGATGAAGTAAGTAGATTCGCGGAGTGTCGGTTAGCACTTTGCCTGAAAAAGGTCCCGTAGGCTTCAGAAGAAGTTTGGGAACCTCTGCAGGAACTCCCGCAAGGGGCTGACGAGGCGGAGTCGTCCAGCCAGGAAACAAACATTTGTTTAAACGATGCCGACAAGTCACGGCCATAAATACCTGAAAGTCGTTAATCTCGTTTCCCAGTCGTGCCGCTTGTTCGTTAATGTATAATGTATTCTCACCCCTGTAGCTAAAACAATCATGGTGGAAACGAATCAGGAATGCCGTGGGGATAACGCCTTCGAGTGTGACAAGGATTAGGAGCATAGATTATAGGTTACCGAGTTCGTCTCCTTGTCGGCGAAATTGATTCTTTGCTCAGGCTTTTGGTCAGCTTGAATTTATGGCTGTCGGCTGGGAAGCAATCAATTTTTGCTCGCAACGTGATTTATTAGTGGATCAGATTTAGAACTTTTAAAATGTGCAGACTCTCGATGGGGGTGGAAATTGTATTAAGGGACTGGGAAGGAAAGGAATCCATTATTTTTGTGTACATATTAGGTTGTCTCGAAACTTTCTTTCGCGACTTGCACCCAATTGTTCTGTGTATATGCAACTTTATTTCTTAGATGTTGATATAACCGTTATAGAACAAAATGGATAGTTCTCGACTCAATAATAAAATGAGTAATAAATTCAAAAAAGGTAACCTTAGTGGTATTATTGGATCCAGATGTTTATGCATTTATGGTAAATAGAAATACGGGGAAACCTATAAAAATGTGCACAATAATATACACGTTACATCATCTAGAAGATAATACATCTTTTTATTTATATCTCAATTCTTCTCTGCAAAAATATGCATTTTCATGAATATCCAGAGTCTAAGAATTACGTATTCTAATTTCAAACATAAATGTTCGGTCTGTCACCGATGTTATTAAATTAACGGACGGTAATCTTCCCTGTGCTTTTTAGTAGGAATGAGTATTAACATTTGGGCTACTAGTTTATTTAGAAATAGACTGACATTAAATTCTCCGTTTATATATATCAAAGAGCTTTGCTTCACAAATTGACCACTGTAAGTAGACAACCAACAACACGGTTGATAAATTCCAGGATGTTAGACACCGGAATTATAATAAGTCTACAAATAGGTTCCCTGGTAGACAAAGTGTTAAGCCGGTCAAAAAAAAAAAAAAAAAAAAAAAAGAAAAGAGAAAAAATACAGCGCGGTTCGTTTCTTTTTGCCTGGCGCTTGCCATTCGTCGTGCGCGGGAAAGGACCACCATAGACAACGAGAAACAAATTCAGAGAACAAATTTGTAAGACAGGAAATGTGAAGGATCACGATCCTCCGGTCGTTCCTTATAGAGTAGGGAGCGAAGGTGGGACCCCCCGAAGCGTACGGACCGCCCCAAAAATATTTTTAATTTTATTA
>NW_026534588.1:0-10131 GCF_026225885.1 Hylaeus anthracinus
TCTTTTTTTTTTTTTTTTAACTTTTACACTTTTTTCGTCACTTCGGCCCCGCGACGCACTGAACCGATCGGTTTGAGCAATTGGAAACGTTACTTTATCTTTCTTTTTTTGCAAAGTAAACGTCGTCACGCGAGGCTCATTCGTATCTTAAATTTGATGGCTCGAACGTTGTAATTAATTTCAATCGATATTGATTTAATAGTTAAACAGTGGGATCCTAGGTCAGTAGCGTATATAGATCACGACCTGAGCACTGAGATCAACGGAACACGAACCGGAAATATTAACATGAGAAATAGTGTTTGAGAGGCACCGCGAAGTAAGTGAAGTATGAAGTAATATTTATCATTTATGGATATTTATGGGAACCGTTTGTACATTTATGGATGCTATTTTATATGGAATGTTTTCGAAATGAAAACACGATTGAATGTTTGCAGTACCGATATTCCGTGATAAATGTCCAATAATTAATAATATATTAATATGGGATAGATGTACGTTATCAAATTACTATTTATAAATAAATATAATTGCGTGAGGATATTTGATTAGGTACGTAACTCAATCGCCAATCGAAACATTCTTTGCAGCCACAATTAGTGTAATCGACAGCCTAACCCATGAAGCAATCTCACTAGTTGACGAGGCTCGGTTCACGCATGCAGGAAAGTTAGGATTATGTTCCGATATACTTTTTGATTACACAGGGTGTTACAAGTGGTACAAGTGAGTAGGGGATGATTCTACGCGAAAAATTGAATCGAAAATATACAATAAAATTTTGTCATAGAACGCTTTATTTTCGAAAGAAATAAGTTTGAGAATTTGTCGAGTGCGCGTGCACTTGGACCAGCTTCACGGATTCAGCTCGACGGATTTCATCGTAGATTACCTCCATTCTTAAGGTCGATTCAGACTATACGACACGGACCGTCACGTTCCGGCAACGACACGTACCGACACCGACACGGCGAAACATTAAAACACGCGTTTTAACGAAACTATTCACGCTATTCCCGTTGACGGAACGTTCAGGTCGGTATCTGTTAAGTGTGAATAGTTCCATAAAGGTCCATTTACACGTATCCGTAACGTGTCAGTTCCGTATCCGTTCGGTTCCGTAATTGTAATATTCTTCTATTGTTTTTAAACGGACATGTTTACACGCGTCCGACACCGCTCCGTGACCGACACGATCCGTATCCGTTCAGTGACATTTTCAAAGGTCCATTCACGCCTATCCAGAACGTGTCAGTTTCCGTTCGGTTCGATATCTGTTAAGCGTAAATGGTTCCATTAAAACGCGCGTTTGAATGTTTTGTCGTGTCGGTGCCGATACGCGTAGTTGCCGGAACGTGACGGTCCGCGTCGTATAGTCTGAATCGAGCTTTATTCGTAAATTGCGAATAAAGTTGTCGATGGATCGATGAACAACAAGGACATATTTTCGTTCGATTCAGCTTCTAAATCGCGAGATCGCGTAAACGCGGTTCGATAAAAACGGACGTTTACGTCAAAAATCGGGACGATTCTCGTCCGTCGTTGGGTGGCTCGCATCGCCGCTATATTTCCGTTTGTCTCGCGTCATTTAATTTCCGTCTAACTCCCATCCAACCGGTTTACCGCGTCTACCGCGGTATAGTGAACGAGTTGCGAATAAGTATCGGCTCCTTTTGGGTGGATTGGCCGCTATGCATATACTTGCATGCATGCGCAAAATAGGAGGGTGCCCGGCTAATTGATTCTGGCGTCGCGGGCATTACATAAAACAAGTCGAGGCGAGGGCCCAGGAATTGGACTCTGGGGCTGATTGGGCCCGTTGCGAGGGCCGCGGGGGGGCCACTCGTTAATAGGGCCCTCGAATGCCCGCGCGTTGCCCATCGACCCTCTCTACCTTCCTCCAAACCTCGCCACTCAACCGTGAACCGACCACGGACCGCTTTTTCATCTTCTTCTATAAGAACGTGTAACAAATATCGGCTCACACGAAACGTGATACCGTCCTCGCCGACACGCCGTACACTTTCTACCTTTCCCTCCCGCCTCCAACCCCCCTTCCCCCTCCCCCCCTCCTTTTCTTTTCCTTTCTCTCCTTTTATTTTTCTGATCGGCGCGGCGCCGGCGTCGATGAATTTAAGACAGTACTCGACGGTCACATATACATTCTAACGGATGCGCTTTAAAGTCGATTTTAATTTTGGATTGAATTTCGCGCCGAGGAATTTCGTATCGGAGTAGGGACGGAGGACTCGAGCAACTTACTCGTTAATTAATGACGCGGTGAGCGCGATCCTCGGGCTATTTTTTTTTTTTTTTTTTTTTTTTTTCTTCGTTCGCATCCGTCATCCTTGCAGTTGCGGATGGTTCAAGTATTTTTGATCGAAGCGCGCAAACTGTCGTTCGGTTAGTTTCACGCGAACGTATCGAGAAATTAAGGCCCGAGGTAACGATTTAGTTTATGTAGTTGTTTCAGGGGAATTTTATGAAGTCGGAGATTGGAATGAATTGCGACAATGTGCTTGAAAGATTTGTTCTTTTTTAGCGAATTATTTTATTGGTCAATTAACCGTTGCTTCTTCTATTTGTACAGGAAGTTTTATTATTTTATGGTCTCTCTCTCTCTCTCTCTCTTTTGTGGTTATGTATCTGACTCTTGTGTTAATTACTTGAAATCCTGTATGTGTAGTAATACATTCATATAATTTATGCTACGTGGTGTTACGTTTAAAGTGATATATGGTTCAATGCCTCACGAGTTACACGTTCTATGTACTTAATTTTGTGAGACGACTGTTGCTAAAGTTTGTAATTCGTGAATTTTCATCGAATGCGACAGTATTTGAAGGGCTTCGTACGAATAATTATATCGCTTATTTTTGCAATCGAGCCACCAGAACTGTGCAAGACCGACCAAAACTGAACAAAGTCTAACAAAACCAGAATAGTTGAGATCGAAGACTAGCAGTACACCCTCGATCCGTCGAGAGCGAAGGAAGGTTCCGAGTAGAATTCTTTCCTTGCCCCTTTAAAAAGGAAAAAAGAAAATGTGGAATGATTTAAACGTGGAAAGTCTTAGAGAGGACAGGCGTATCCGTGGTATAGTATTCCTTCGTTCTTACCATTCCACGCAGTTCGAATACCTGAGGTTCTCCCTGGAGATCGTTGAGCCGCGGTAGGCAAATTCTGCACGTGGAAACAGAATATTAATTCCTCGCTTTAGTTCAGGTTAAAATCCACCTGAGAATGGATAGGCTGTCTTCGTGGGTGATATCTGTATTTCAACCACTGGAAATCCTCGGCATTCAGATCCCTATCGTGTTAACTTCTCGGTTACACCGGGACTAACCACCCTTGTTGTTTCCATGGAGGTAGCCCTGTCTCAAAAAGAAAAAGAAAAAAAAAGAAAAAGATGAATGGAAATGTTCTGTACTTTGCGCTCGACATTCGTGTAAATTGCAAGATTTGCAACGTTCATGTCTGGAATAATTATTATGCTTGTCTTTTCCGTTTTTGACATTTGGTACATTTAGGTTAATTAGTATTGTGTTTAGAATACATTAAAATTCTGTAGATATAGAAAATAATTTAAAGTGGTAGGCTGTCCCTGAAAATTATACAACAATCAGGATAGAAATAAAGCTTCTAAGCTTTTCTTCTGTCTTATAAGTTTACTTGGATCTAAAGAAAATAAAAAATCGTATCTCGTGAATATTGTTCAAAAAAAGTACTGCGCTGATTACTGTGTGTTTACCGATCATTTATTTAATCGACTTGTTCATTTAATTTTATACACAATTGCCAGCAGCCTTCCGTTATCAACCAATAGTTTCTTTTCGATAAATTCTCAGTTCTTTGGAAAACTTCAATTTTTCATCTGGAACAGAGAATTCTTTAAAATAAAAATAAATTTTGTTTCTTTTTGTACAATCTTTGTTTCTTGCATGCTTTAGTTTTGGAACGTCGCTCAACGCACAGCTCACTGATTCATCTTCTTTGCCTCGTTCATTTTTGCCAAGTGACTAACGATCACAGGATGACTAACATTCATTAACGAGCCAGCCTCTCGTGCACTTCGACATGGATTAATTTCAACGAATCCCTCTCAGAATTTCATTGTTCGCGATTTTCTCACGCGCGTTGGAAACCGAATATTGAACATTTTCCAATTAATGAATTTACAGCAGTGCTCGATTTAAACTCAGCTTCGTATTGGAAGCTGCGAAGACTAGTCTTAGGCACTGTTTAATATGGTTTCTAATAATTGATAATTAAATACTACTCAAATTCAAAATTGACATGTTATTCCACTGCAAAATGAAATTAAATGATAAATTCCTGTCGATGTAATTATCCCGAGATAATGAACGTTGAAAGGGAGTCTAGGACATATTTACTTCAATAATACAGGAGTGCAAAACTTTGATGGTTAAATATTTTGTTAAATATTCCACGAAGTCAGTGGTATTAAATCTGAACAAATGATTAAACCTGTAATATCTCACTTTCTTGCAAGTGATTCCGTCACATGAATATCACCGGTGTTAAATTCTCTTCAAATACGCAAACGATGATTTATGTCATAAATAATTCTATAAATTTTCGTGAAATTAATTTCGCAAGTAATTCTTCAAATGTACCCACCACGAAGTCAGTGGTATCAAGCCTGAATACTCAAACGATTAAACCTTTAATATCTCACTTTGCCATAAGTGAGTCTCTTACACGGCCATCATCGGCGTTAAATTCTCTCCAATATTTCTCGATGCGCTTCTTCCGAACACTCAAGCGACGATTTATTTGATTAATAATTCCCGTGGGAATAATTCCATAAATTTTTATGGCCACAGTTTGGACACCATCGAACGCAAAAAAATGGAGAAACATCGGAAATTACGCGTCGAAGACACGGGATTAATTTGTCAGGCAGGCCGAAACCATCATTCACCGCTGCCATACGCGATATTTTGCTAGCACATGTCGCACAAGACTGCAAATATTTTCTTTTTCTTTTTTCTTCTCTCCCAAGATATGATTTATGAACAAGTCCCTGGCAAACTTCGTTGCGTGGAATGTATTCGTGTCATGGTCCAGACCTCGTGTCCCTCTAACTTTTTGGTTTTCGTTTCCTCCTTTTTTCTTGCGGCAAAATGTTAAGTAACGGTCCCCGCCGATGGTAATCGGTTTGTTGACTGTCGGAAATAATAAACGGCGGCATTGTACCTTGTCGCGGACGTTAATCTTGCGAGTAAACACTCGATTTCACGGTGGACGTCTTATGGCCCCGCGCAACTTTTATGCCAAACTTATGAAATCCTTTGGCCACCAGAAATACAAGCTTCGCCCACAGGTCCCGACGGTGGGTGTCACATTTTACAGCATTTCGGGAATCTTAACGTTCGTGCTTCCCTCTAACGTTCAATTATCGAGAATGATCGCAAATGGTGATTCGTTTGTCGAGTATCTCACGAATAAAAGTTTATAATTGGGGAGAAGTCTTTCTCCTTACTTTCTTCTTAAGTCTACATTGTTTCGACGTCTCCAATAAACTGTTGAAAGATTTTTTTTTAGCTCTAAATGTATTCATACCACTTACAATAGTAGCAAATTACGAAAAACGCGGATAGTATCAATTTTAAGTTTATATTTTTGTTCATATTTTGAATTTTTCTTTCTTGAATATTTTTATTTTGATTTATTCTTTCGACTTTATGGGAACATTATGCACCGTTGTTTCTCTTATTATAAATATGAAAAGAAAATACCCGTCCAGCTAAAACTTGCATTAACTCATTTTTGTCACAAAAATTGAATCGAATCATTTAAAAGGAACTACATCGAATTATTCATGCATTAATTACACAATAATTCCAGCCCCATTTTTGTCTCCCTTCTATGCCCTTCATTATATAAATATTATATATTGTATATAAATATTATATATTGTATATAATAATTATATATTGTATATAAATATTATATATTATATATCAATATTACATATTATATATAAATCGTATAAATATTATATTATATAAATATGAAAAGGAAATACCTATCGAGTTAAATCTTGCATTAGCTCATTTTTGTCACAAAGATTGAATCGAATCATTTAAAAGGAACTACATCGAATTATTCATGCATTAATTACACAATAATTCCAGCCCCATTTTTGCCTCCCTTCTACGCCCTTCGTTAATAACATTCAGAAACGAATGATCAAAAAGTTCGCGAAAAACTGTTCTGAGGTACCGATACGCGAATCTATAATTGTTTACCATAAATAGCTCCATCCAATACCGAAACACTCCATCTATTTGCTTAGCGCGAGTATTTGTGTATTTGTCAATCTCGCGGTGTTCTTTTTACCAATTTATTGGTTCCTTCCAAGTCGGTTGCCCTATGTTATTAGAGATGTTAAGTGTTTGTTTAACACTCGGTGTGCAATTCCCAATCTTCCCACAGCCGCGGACTTGACGAAAGGGATGAGCACGAAGGCGGTCTGGAGAGAAGGAGACAGCCATTGTAATTTATGCCAAAGTTAGCGAGCAACTTCGATGACTTTGTAAAATATTACTGATCCCCGTTTCGGAGATCTTATCTGACTCCAACACCGCGGTTCGTTTCGTCGGAACGCCTTCTCTTCTTCTTCTTCTCTTGTTCCTCTTCTTCTTACTCTTCTTCTTCTTCTTCTTCTTCTTCTTCTTGTTCTTCTCCTCATGGCAGACTGGCGCCTCTAAGAAGGGGGTCGTGCGTCATGTCAAGACCCACTGCGCGCCACAACGACTCTGCTTTCCAAGTTCCGACGATCGACACCGAGGGGTCCGTATAAACATGTCATTTGTTGATGAAACTTGCTTTCTTACAAACCCATTCTCCATACGAGTCTGTTCACCGGTGTCGTAGCGTTACGCAACCAGAGGTGGGCAAAAATTCTTATCCGCAGGTGATTAGTGAAACGTATTCGAGGCGATTCTTACGTTTGACTACAGGATATTATGTTAACAGCCACGTCCAGATCCGATGAATTATTATCCGCTGAATATTTATATCTTTCTTGTTTTTAATCGATCGAACGTCGACGCGTTAGCTGAGATTAGTATGGTTTCACAGATTACTCAATTTCCTATTAACGGGAGCCAAAAGTTTACGCTTAATCTTCTTTCTGTGTTCTTTTTTAACGAATGTTTACTGCAGATATTTACTTCGCTATTTACTTGAGTAAATATATTCTCGTACAATGTTATGCGTATATTCTTATATTAATCGTTTCTACTTTTTGATATAGGTGCACTTAAAAATTTACTTTGCTGTACGTCAATTAATATGTTTTTATATTATATGTATATCATCAAATGCGTATATTATAGTCTTTTATAAATTGTTCGCACTTTTGAGCACAGGTATAGTAAAAGTTCACTTTACTATATGTTTCAGTGAATATTCTTATATCATAAATATATTACACGTGTACTCTGATGTTATCGAGTCGAGTTGAACACTAAGTATTCAGTTAAGTTTAAACGTTAGGCTTGAAGTTGTAAATGTGTGTTTTAGTTCGTTTATTTCAAGCGCCTTGAAAGGACGTTGCAAATAGTACTTGCAATTTTCTGTCAGTCGTTAATAACAGACAATTTACCGACATATTTCGATGAATTGAAACTTCAATCGAAGAACGCTGAACATACTTCGACAATCTAATTCTATACGTAAATACAAGATGGTACACAATCTGGTACAAGATTTAGATTCGAAGGAAGCTCATGTCGCTCCAAACGCGCGGACGTAATCGCTAATTAGCTTCTTTCGAAACGTCCAACCGTACTCCGGTAATCGGAAGTCGAAGCCTGTCTACAAGTTTGTAGTAGCGCGAACAGGCCGTTTGGAAGTTTGGGAGCCGGTGAACGTGTATATGTAAACACAAGGGAGAAGGAACGTAGGTCGGGGATGCAAACCGGTGACTTACGTGAAAGTAGGTAACAAATTGGTGGAGAAGATAGTGAAACTATCCAGGTGTGGGTGTTGAGGGTGGTGGTTGAGACAGAGGGTGTAGACGCTGCCGGGTTTGAGAGGGATGGACGTTGCAGAGGACACTTTTGTCTCGTACTTTAGTGTCACGGTGTCCCATCCATCCCGTTTCATCAGATATGGTAGCTGGGCCACGGCCTATCTCTGCTAGATGAGATGGCGAGTGTCCATCTCGAGTACCTCTCTTTCCGGGAACCCCGTGGAGCAAAGGAGATCTCGCAGTAGCGAAGCTTATCTTCTCGACCGATCGTGTTTCGCCGTTTCTCTTATTTTGCGAGGTTTCGTTACGCGCAGGTAGTATCTATTAGGTGTAGATATTAATTCTGCGCCATTCCAACAGTGTACTTATCGTTTATTTAGAAAGAATTATTATTACGGTCGTCAATCATCGGAAACATCGGTCGTTACTGTTATTAATTACGCGAGAATCACGAATGTTGCAATTTTCACGATATCAAGATTCATGATATTCACCAACGTTAATCATAATCTATACAATATTTACAATATTTGCAATGTTCATAAAGATCATAATATCTACGATATTGGTAAGACTTACAATGTCCACGATATTTTTAAGAGAGTCGTAATATTTACAATGTTCGTAAGAATGACGATATCCACAATATTTGCGATATCAATAAGAATCACAACAATCACTTCTTGGCCTGTCTTTTTCTTTCCAGCTTAAACCATTTATTTGCAAATGAGAATCATCGGAATCGTAAAAATTGTTACAATTTATTATTAATTGTCACGATCTTATATCGTCATAATCATCAGTTATTGAGGTTATCTATTATCCCATTCGTAAATTATTAAAGTGACCAAACACTGGTCGTTGCAATTATCCATCACCGTAACCATAAATTATAACACAAGTACAAGAATCACCAATGTCACGCAATCTACGATATTCGCAACAACCACAATAATCCTAAAAATAATTTTATGATATAAATATAACAACCAAGACTTCGATAAAGAAGGGAATGTACAAGCTTGCAGAGCAATGAAATAATGTTTTAAAAAAGTTCCGAATATTCGAATCGTGTTTGAAAAAGTCGTACGAATTTTGTTCCAGTACCTACTAAATTACCAAAATTTTCTTTTAACCTTCATCCCCTATCATCGTTGAATACTCGCTCAGTCGACGAACGATCATTTCTCAAACAACGCTCGCAAGCTCCCGTCCAATCACCAGAGAAACGAATTGATATCATCTGCACACATATTCGGTCCCTTTACTCCGGAATAATGGCTTGCAAACGTTGAACCGACGACGATCGTTGAGAGACAATAATGCTCCTTTACTTTTATCTCCGTATGAGCTTATCCCACATTTCCTCGTCCGCTATTCTCTTACCGCCATCAGCCTCGCGTCTAACATTACCAAGTAGACGCGGTAGGACGTATTCCCTTGAATTGTAGCGAAGAAGGGGGAAATGAGTTCGGCGAAAGAGGAACAGGAGAGAGAATGGGCGAAAAAAGAACATTCGTGAATTCGATGGTTTGGATGCTGTTGTACCGGGGGTTCTAAGACGGTGGTGACTTTATGCTCCTGGTATGTACATAAATTTCTTTCGAATGGTGCGCGTATGAGCCCACCGTTCCGTTCTACCTGCCCCTCTCTGTTGCGTTCTTCCCCTGTCTTCTTTCATCCCTTTGTCATCCCTTGTCTCAGCTCTCGGTCCGACTCCGTTTCTTTCTTCTTCCATCTTTCGTCTGTTTACCAGTACACCAGTCGCGAGAAGCTGCCGTATTCATAGTCGATTGGCAGCTTTCCCTCGAATCGTTCGTTTATCGTTCGTTCCGATACCTTCCGGTGAATATACGCCGGATTTACTCGCGAATCTCCACGCAGGACGAGAGCAATTGGGAACGAAGAGTCGTGCGATTGCGTGTAAACGATCAGGTGTCTGCTGATTTTTACAGTTCAAAGGGTGGATTTCTTGGCACGCGAGACTCGATGGTAACTAAAGGGGATGGGACGAGTGCGTTCTCATGCATGAGTGCATGGACACTTGCCACTTGTAATACAAGGTTGATTTTCAAGGCGAATGGGGTTGGTACATTCCTTTTGGAAAGTGAATTTAGTTACTT
>NW_026534589.1:0-10132 GCF_026225885.1 Hylaeus anthracinus
TCTTTTTTTTTTTTTTTTAACTTTTACACTTTTTTCGTCACTTCGGCTCCGCGACGCACTGAACCGATCGGTTTGAGCAATTGGAAACGTTACTTTATCTTTCTTTTTTTGCAAAGTAAACGTCGTCACGCGAGGCTCATTCGTATCTTAAATTTGATGGCTCGAACGTTGTAATTAATTTCAATCGATATTGATTTAATAGTTAAACAGTGGGATCCTAGGTCAGTAGCGTATATAGATCACGACCTGAGCACTGAGATCAACGGAACACGAACCGGAAATATTAACATGAGAAATAGTGTTTGAGAGGCACCGCGAAGTAAGTGAAGTATGAAGTAATATTTATCATTTATGGATATTTATGGGAACCGTTTGTACATTTATGGATGCTATTTTATATGGAATGTTTTCGAAATGAAAACACGATTGAATGTTTGCAGTACCGATATTCCGTGATAAATGTCCAATAATTAATAATATATTAATATGGGATAGATGTACGTTATCAAATTACTATTTATAAATAAATATAATTGCGTGAGGATATTTGATTAGGTACGTAACTCAATCGCCAATCGAAACATTCTTTGCAGCCACAATTAGTGTAATCGACAGCCTAACCCATGAAGCAATCTCACTAGTTGACGAGGCTCGGTTCACGCATGCAGGAAAGTTAGGATTATGTTCCGATATACTTTTTGATTACACAGGGTGTTACAAGTGGTACAAGTGAGTAGGGGATGATTCTACGCGAAAAATTGAATCGAAAATATACAATAAAATTTTGTCATAGAACGCTTTATTTTCGAAAGAAATAAGTTTGAGAATTTGTCGAGTGCGCGTGCACTTGGACCAGCTTCACGGATTCAGCTCGACGGATTTCATCGTAGATTACCTCCATTCTTAAGGTCGATTCAGACTATACGACACGGACCGTCACGTTCCGGCAACGACACGTACCGACACCGACACGGCGAAACATTAAAACACGCGTTTTAACGAAACTATTCACGCTATTCCCGTTGACGGAACGTTCAGGTCGGTATCTGTTAAGTGTGAATAGTTCCATAAAGGTCCATTTACACGTATCCGTAACGTGTCAGTTCCGTATCCGTTCGGTTCCGTAATTGTAATATTCTTCTATTGTTTTTAAACGGACATGTTTACACGCGTCCGACACCGCTCCGTGACCGACACGATCCGTATCCGTTCAGTGACATTTTCAAAGGTCCATTCACGCCTATCCAGAACGTGTCAGTTTCCGTTCGGTTCGATATCTGTTAAGCGTAAATGGTTCCATTAAAACGCGCGTTTGAATGTTTTGTCGTGTCGGTGCCGATACGCGTAGTTGCCGGAACGTGACGGTCCGCGTCGTATAGTCTGAATCGAGCTTTATTCGTAAATTGCGAATAAAGTTGTCGATGGATCGATGAACAACAAGGACATATTTTCGTTCGATTCAGCTTCTAAATCGCGAGATCGCGTAAACGCGGTTCGATAAAAACGGACGTTTACGTCAAAAATCGGGACGATTCTCGTCCGTCGTTGGGTGGCTCGCATCGCCGCTATATTTCCGTTTGTCTCGCGTCATTTAATTTCCGTCTAACTCCCATCCAACCGGTTTACCGCGTCTACCGCGGTATAGTGAACGAGTTGCGAATAAGTATCGGCTCCTTTTGGGTGGATTGGCCGCTATGCATATACTTGCATGCATGCGCAAAATAGGAGGGTGCCCGGCTAATTGATTCTGGCGTCGCGGGCATTACATAAAACAAGTCGAGGCGAGGGCCCAGGAATTGGACTCTGGGGCTGATTGGGCCCGTTGCGAGGGCCGCGGGGGGCCACTCGTTAATAGGGCCCTCGAATGCCCGCGCGTTGCCCATCGACCCTCTCTACCTTCCTCCAAACCTCGCCACTCAACCGTGAACCGACCACGGACCGCTTTTTCATCTTCTTCTATAAGAACGTGTAACAAATATCGGCTCACACGAAACGTGATACCGTCCTCGCCGACACGCCGTACACTTTCTACCTTTCCCTCCCGCCTCCAACCCCCCTTCCCCCTCCCCCCCTCCTTTTCTTTTCCTTTCTCTCCTTTTATTTTTCTGATCGGCGCGGCGCCGGCGTCGATGAATTTAAGACAGTACTCGACGGTCACATATACATTCTAACGGATGCGCTTTAAAGTCGATTTTAATTTTGGATTGAATTTCGCGCCGAGGAATTTCGTATCGGAGTAGGGACGGAGGACTCGAGCAACTTACTCGTTAATTAATGACGCGGTGAGCGCGATCCTCGGGCTATTTTTTTTTTTTTTTTTTTTTTTTTTCTTCGTTCGCATCCGTCATCCTTGCAGTTGCGGATGGTTCAAGTATTTTTGATCGAAGCGCGCAAACTGTCGTTCGGTTAGTTTCACGCGAACGTATCGAGAAATTAAGGCCCGAGGTAACGATTTAGTTTATGTAGTTGTTTCAGGGGAATTTTATGAAGTCGGAGATTGGAATGAATTGCGACAATGTGCTTGAAAGATTTGTTCTTTTTTAGCGAATTATTTTATTGGTCAATTAACCGTTGCTTCTTCTATTTGTACAGGAAGTTTTATTATTTTATGGTCTCTCTCTCTCTCTCTCTCTCTTTTGTGGTTATGTATCTGACTCTTGTGTTAATTACTTGAAATCCTGTATGTGTAGTAATACATTCATATAATTTATGCTACGTGGTGTTACGTTTAAAGTGATATATGGTTCAATGCCTCACGAGTTACACGTTCTATGTACTTAATTTTGTGAGACGACTGTTGCTAAAGTTTGTAATTCGTGAATTTTCATCGAATGCGACAGTATTTGAAGGGCTTCGTACGAATAATTATATCGCTTATTTTTGCAATCGAGCCACCAGAACTGTGCAAGACCGACCAAAACTGAACAAAGTCTAACAAAACCAGAATAGTTGAGATCGAAGACTAGCAGTACACCCTCGATCCGTCGAGAGCGAAGGAAGGTTCCGAGTAGAATTCTTTCCTTGCCCCTTTAAAAAGGAAAAAAGAAAATGTGGAATGATTTAAACGTGGAAAGTCTTAGAGAGGACAGGCGTATCCGTGGTATAGTATTCCTTCGTTCTTACCATTCCACGCAGTTCGAATACCTGAGGTTCTCCCTGGAGATCGTTGAGCCGCGGTAGGCAAATTCTGCACGTGGAAACAGAATATTAATTCCTCGCTTTAGTTCAGGTTAAAATCCACCTGAGAATGGATAGGCTGTCTTCGTGGGTGATATCTGTATTTCAACCACTGGAAATCCTCGGCATTCAGATCCCTATCGTGTTAACTTCTCGGTTACACCGGGACTAACCACCCTTGTTGTTTCCATGGAGGTAGCCCTGTCTCAAAAAGAAAAAGAAAAAAAAAGAAAAAGATGAATGGAAATGTTCTGTACTTTGCGCTCGACATTCGTGTAAATTGCAAGATTTGCAACGTTCATGTCTGGAATAATTATTATGCTTGTCTTTTCCGTTTTTGACATTTGGTACATTTAGGTTAATTAGTATTGTGTTTAGAATACATTAAAATTCTGTAGATATAGAAAATAATTTAAAGTGGTAGGCTGTCCCTGAAAATTATACAACAATCAGGATAGAAATAAAGCTTCTAAGCTTTTCTTCTGTCTTATAAGTTTACTTGGATCTAAAGAAAATAAAAAATCGTATCTCGTGAATATTGTTCAAAAAAAGTACTGCGCTGATTACTGTGTGTTTACCGATCATTTATTTAATCGACTTGTTCATTTAATTTTATACACAATTGCCAGCAGCCTTCCGTTATCAACCAATAGTTTCTTTTCGATAAATTCTCAGTTCTTTGGAAAACTTCAATTTTTCATCTGGAACAGAGAATTCTTTAAAATAAAAATAAATTTTGTTTCTTTTTGTACAATCTTTGTTTCTTGCATGCTTTAGTTTTGGAACGTCGCTCAACGCACAGCTCACTGATTCATCTTCTTTGCCTCGTTCATTTTTGCCAAGTGACTAACGATCACAGGATGACTAACATTCATTAACGAGCCAGCCTCTCGTGCACTTCGACATGGATTAATTTCAACGAATCCCTCTCAGAATTTCATTGTTCGCGATTTTCTCACGCGCGTTGGAAACCGAATATTGAACATTTTCCAATTAATGAATTTACAGCAGTGCTCGATTTAAACTCAGCTTCGTATTGGAAGCTGCGAAGACTAGTCTTAGGCACTGTTTAATATGGTTTCTAATAATTGATAATTAAATACTACTCAAATTCAAAATTGACATGTTATTCCACTGCAAAATGAAATTAAATGATAAATTCCTGTCGATGTAATTATCCCGAGATAATGAACGTTGAAAGGGAGTCTAGGACATATTTACTTCAATAATACAGGAGTGCAAAACTTTGATGGTTAAATATTTTGTTAAATATTCCACGAAGTCAGTGGTATTAAATCTGAACAAATGATTAAACCTGTAATATCTCACTTTCTTGCAAGTGATTCCGTCACATGAATATCACCGGTGTTAAATTCTCTTCAAATACGCAAACGATGATTTATGTCATAAATAATTCTATAAATTTTCGTGAAATTAATTTCGCAAGTAATTCTTCAAATGTACCCACCACGAAGTCAGTGGTATCAAGCCTGAATACTCAAACGATTAAACCTTTAATATCTCACTTTGCCATAAGTGAGTCTCTTACACGGCCATCATCGGCGTTAAATTCTCTCCAATATTTCTCGATGCGCTTCTTCCGAACACTCAAGCGACGATTTATTTGATTAATAATTCCCGTGGGAATAATTCCATAAATTTTTATGGCCACAGTTTGGACACCATCGAACGCAAAAAAATGGAGAAACATCGGAAATTACGCGTCGAAGACACGGGATTAATTTGTCAGGCAGGCCGAAACCATCATTCACCGCTGCCATACGCGATATTTTGCTAGCACATGTCGCACAAGACTGCAAATATTTTCTTTTTCTTTTTTCTTCTCTCCCAAGATATGATTTATGAACAAGTCCCTGGCAAACTTCGTTGCGTGGAATGTATTCGTGTCATGGTCCAGACCTCGTGTCCCTCTAACTTTTTGGTTTTCGTTTCCTCCTTTTTTCTTGCGGCAAAATGTTAAGTAACGGTCCCCGCCGATGGTAATCGGTTTGTTGACTGTCGGAAATAATAAACGGCGGCATTGTACCTTGTCGCGGACGTTAATCTTGCGAGTAAACACTCGATTTCACGGTGGACGTCTTATGGCCCCGCGCAACTTTTATGCCAAACTTATGAAATCCTTTGGCCACCAGAAATACAAGCTTCGCCCACAGGTCCCGACGGTGGGTGTCACATTTTACAGCATTTCGGGAATCTTAACGTTCGTGCTTCCCTCTAACGTTCAATTATCGAGAATGATCGCAAATGGTGATTCGTTTGTCGAGTATCTCACGAATAAAAGTTTATAATTGGGGAGAAGTCTTTCTCCTTACTTTCTTCTTAAGTCTACATTGTTTCGACGTCTCCAATAAACTGTTGAAAGATTTTTTTTTAGCTCTAAATGTATTCATACCACTTACAATAGTAGCAAATTACGAAAAACGCGGATAGTATCAATTTTAAGTTTATATTTTTGTTCATATTTTGAATTTTTCTTTCTTGAATATTTTTATTTTGATTTATTCTTTCGACTTTATGGGAACATTATGCACCGTTGTTTCTCTTATTATAAATATGAAAAGAAAATACCCGTCCAGCTAAAACTTGCATTAACTCATTTTTGTCACAAAAATTGAATCGAATCATTTAAAAGGAACTACATCGAATTATTCATGCATTAATTACACAATAATTCCAGCCCCATTTTTGTCTCCCTTCTATGCCCTTCATTATATAAATATTATATATTGTATATAAATATTATATATTGTATATAATAATTATATATTGTATATAAATATTATATATTATATATCAATATTACATATTATATATAAATCGTATAAATATTATATTATATAAATATGAAAAGGAAATACCTATCGAGTTAAATCTTGCATTAGCTCATTTTTGTCACAAAGATTGAATCGAATCATTTAAAAGGAACTACATCGAATTATTCATGCATTAATTACACAATAATTCCAGCCCCATTTTTGCCTCCCTTCTACGCCCTTCGTTAATAACATTCAGAAACGAATGATCAAAAAGTTCGCGAAAAACTGTTCTGAGGTACCGATACGCGAATCTATAATTGTTTACCATAAATAGCTCCATCCAATACCGAAACACTCCATCTATTTGCTTAGCGCGAGTATTTGTGTATTTGTCAATCTCGCGGTGTTCTTTTTACCAATTTATTGGTTCCTTCCAAGTCGGTTGCCCTATGTTATTAGAGATGTTAAGTGTTTGTTTAACACTCGGTGTGCAATTCCCAATCTTCCCACAGCCGCGGACTTGACGAAAGGGATGAGCACGAAGGCGGTCTGGAGAGAAGGAGACAGCCATTGTAATTTATGCCAAAGTTAGCGAGCAACTTCGATGACTTTGTAAAATATTACTGATCCCCGTTTCGGAGATCTTATCTGACTCCAACACCGCGGTTCGTTTCGTCGGAACGCCTTCTCTTCTTCTTCTTCTCTTGTTCCTCTTCTTCTTACTCTTCTTCTTCTTCTTCTTCTTCTTCTTCTTGTTCTTCTCCTCATGGCAGACTGGCGCCTCTAAGAAGGGGGTCGTGCGTCATGTCAAGACCCACTGCGCGCCACAACGACTCTGCTTTCCAAGTTCCGACGATCGACACCGAGGGGTCCGTATAAACATGTCATTTGTTGATGAAACTTGCTTTCTTACAAACCCATTCTCCATACGAGTCTGTTCACCGGTGTCGTAGCGTTACGCAACCAGAGGTGGGCAAAAATTCTTATCCGCAGGTGATTAGTGAAACGTATTCGAGGCGATTCTTACGTTTGACTACAGGATATTATGTTAACAGCCACGTCCAGATCCGATGAATTATTATCCGCTGAATATTTATATCTTTCTTGTTTTTAATCGATCGAACGTCGACGCGTTAGCTGAGATTAGTATGGTTTCACAGATTACTCAATTTCCTATTAACGGGAGCCAAAAGTTTACGCTTAATCTTCTTTCTGTGTTCTTTTTTAACGAATGTTTACTGCAGATATTTACTTCGCTATTTACTTGAGTAAATATATTCTCGTACAATGTTATGCGTATATTCTTATATTAATCGTTTCTACTTTTTGATATAGGTGCACTTAAAAATTTACTTTGCTGTACGTCAATTAATATGTTTTTATATTATATGTATATCATCAAATGCGTATATTATAGTCTTTTATAAATTGTTCGCACTTTTGAGCACAGGTATAGTAAAAGTTCACTTTACTATATGTTTCAGTGAATATTCTTATATCATAAATATATTACACGTGTACTCTGATGTTATCGAGTCGAGTTGAACACTAAGTATTCAGTTAAGTTTAAACGTTAGGCTTGAAGTTGTAAATGTGTGTTTTAGTTCGTTTATTTCAAGCGCCTTGAAAGGACGTTGCAAATAGTACTTGCAATTTTCTGTCAGTCGTTAATAACAGACAATTTACCGACATATTTCGATGAATTGAAACTTCAATCGAAGAACGCTGAACATACTTCGACAATCTAATTCTATACGTAAATACAAGATGGTACACAATCTGGTACAAGATTTAGATTCGAAGGAAGCTCATGTCGCTCCAAACGCGCGGACGTAATCGCTAATTAGCTTCTTTCGAAACGTCCAACCGTACTCCGGTAATCGGAAGTCGAAGCCTGTCTACAAGTTTGTAGTAGCGCGAACAGGCCGTTTGGAAGTTTGGGAGCCGGTGAACGTGTATATGTAAACACAAGGGAGAAGGAACGTAGGTCGGGGATGCAAACCGGTGACTTACGTGAAAGTAGGTAACAAATTGGTGGAGAAGATAGTGAAACTATCCAGGTGTGGGTGTTGAGGGTGGTGGTTGAGACAGAGGGTGTAGACGCTGCCGGGTTTGAGAGGGATGGACGTTGCAGAGGACACTTTTGTCTCGTACTTTAGTGTCACGGTGTCCCATCCATCCCGTTTCATCAGATATGGTAGCTGGGCCACGGCCTATCTCTGCTAGATGAGATGGCGAGTGTCCATCTCGAGTACCTCTCTTTCCGGGAACCCCGTGGAGCAAAGGAGATCTCGCAGTAGCGAAGCTTATCTTCTCGACCGATCGTGTTTCGCCGTTTCTCTTATTTTGCGAGGTTTCGTTACGCGCAGGTAGTATCTATTAGGTGTAGATATTAATTCTGCGCCATTCCAACAGTGTACTTATCGTTTATTTAGAAAGAATTATTATTACGGTCGTCAATCATCGGAAACATCGGTCGTTACTGTTATTAATTACGCGAGAATCACGAATGTTGCAATTTTCACGATATCAAGATTCATGATATTCACCAACGTTAATCATAATCTATACAATATTTACAATATTTGCAATGTTCATAAAGATCATAATATCTACGATATTGGTAAGACTTACAATGTCCACGATATTTTTAAGAGAGTCGTAATATTTACAATGTTCGTAAGAATGACGATATCCACAATATTTGCGATATCAATAAGAATCACAACAATCACTTCTTGGCCTGTCTTTTTCTTTCCAGCTTAAACCATTTATTTGCAAATGAGAATCATCGGAATCGTAAAAATTGTTACAATTTATTATTAATTGTCACGATCTTATATCGTCATAATCATCAGTTATTGAGGTTATCTATTATCCCATTCGTAAATTATTAAAGTGACCAAACACTGGTCGTTGCAATTATCCATCACCGTAACCATAAATTATAACACAAGTACAAGAATCACCAATGTCACGCAATCTACGATATTCGCAACAACCACAATAATCCTAAAAATAATTTTATGATATAAATATAACAACCAAGACTTCGATAAAGAAGGGAATGTACAAGCTTGCAGAGCAATGAAATAATGTTTTAAAAAAGTTCCGAATATTCGAATCGTGTTTGAAAAAGTCGTACGAATTTTGTTCCAGTACCTACTAAATTACCAAAATTTTCTTTTAACCTTCATCCCCTATCATCGTTGAATACTCGCTCAGTCGACGAACGATCATTTCTCAAACAACGCTCGCAAGCTCCCGTCCAATCACCAGAGAAACGAATTGATATCATCTGCACACATATTCGGTCCCTTTACTCCGGAATAATGGCTTGCAAACGTTGAACCGACGACGATCGTTGAGAGACAATAATGCTCCTTTACTTTTATCTCCGTATGAGCTTATCCCACATTTCCTCGTCCGCTATTCTCTTACCGCCATCAGCCTCGCGTCTAACATTACCAAGTAGACGCGGTAGGACGTATTCCCTTGAATTGTAGCGAAGAAGGGGGAAATGAGTTCGGCGAAAGAGGAACAGGAGAGAGAATGGGCGAAAAAAGAACATTCGTGAATTCGATGGTTTGGATGCTGTTGTACCGGGGGTTCTAAGACGGTGGTGACTTTATGCTCCTGGTATGTACATAAATTTCTTTCGAATGGTGCGCGTATGAGCCCACCGTTCCGTTCTACCTGCCCCTCTCTGTTGCGTTCTTCCCCTGTCTTCTTTCATCCCTTTGTCATCCCTTGTCTCAGCTCTCGGTCCGACTCCGTTTCTTTCTTCTTCCATCTTTCGTCTGTTTACCAGTACACCAGTCGCGAGAAGCTGCCGTATTCATAGTCGATTGGCAGCTTTCCCTCGAATCGTTCGTTTATCGTTCGTTCCGATACCTTCCGGTGAATATACGCCGGATTTACTCGCGAATCTCCACGCAGGACGAGAGCAATTGGGAACGAAGAGTCGTGCGATTGCGTGTAAACGATCAGGTGTCTGCTGATTTTTACAGTTCAAAGGGTGGATTTCTTGGCACGCGAGACTCGATGGTAACTAAAGGGGATGGGACGAGTGCGTTCTCATGCATGAGTGCATGGACACTTGCCACTTGTAATACAAGGTTGATTTTCAAGGCGAATGGGGTTGGTACATTCCTTTTGGAAAGTGAATTTAGTTACTT
>NW_026534590.1:0-1971 GCF_026225885.1 Hylaeus anthracinus
ACCCAGTCTCCCAGTCTTAGCCCAATGTTTGCAAACTTCGATCCCGGTTCCCTCGAAGTTCAAGGCTTGAACGTAGTCCGAAGCCCCGAGAGGTAGGCTCGTCGCGAGGATTCCCAATTCCTGGGAACTTTATCTGCCGGTTTCCCCGATCCCCGAGTTTTTACCTGCGGTTTATTTTCCATTCCAGGCCTCCAACGAACCGAGCGGACCGGACGGGCCGGAGGTCAGTCGTTTGTAAAGCCGATGCGTAACCCGACCTGCCTGCGTCCCGCAGGTCGTAGCCTGCTGTTTTTATCTGACCATATTTCAGGATGATTCCGCACTTAATGCCCCCCCCTCGGCAAGCCGTGGCCAAACCTCTTTACGAAGCAGCCACGGTGACAACTTAACCCGGGGGGATCGCGAGCCGCGAGGAGCGTCGCTTTTACGAGCGTGTCGAAGCGTCAAGCTGAAACCGGCCGCTTCCAACGAGCGCGTTACCATCGACGGAACGGCGATTTTGACGCTCGTTACCGGTCCCCGCGTCACAACTACAGGCGGTTTCAACTATTCTCATCGCGAAACGATCCATTTCCGACACGCACGAACCCCGGCGTTAAATGTACGGAGGAGAAATCAAACGGTCGTTGGACTCGGCTGTATCGAAGATTCAGAAGCTGCGAGAGGAATCTTTATTCTATCTCCGTTGGATCTAGCATCCGAACACTACTTTCCGAACGTAGCGTAGTATCTTGGTAAAGTATTTTTGTCCTGCCTGAAATATGTTACACTGTGGGGAGAGCTTAAGTGCTAACTCGGACCATACAAAGTGAATTATTAATGTGTTATATTAAAGTGTTTATTGAGAACTGTTCGGTTGAACTAGAAAGCATCCTGCGAAAGAGTTACTTTGCAATCAGCCACAATTTTTGTATTACGTGCAATTTATGAAAGAAGAAATCGACTATTCCTATATCCACCATACTTCTTACAATTAGTATAGCCATTCAATTAATGATAAAATAGCACAGACATCAATGCTTGGCTCGAAAGAATCTTTCAAGTGAAGAAAATAATTGAATTAAATATTACTGTATACTTTTATGCAGAAAAAAAGTGTCTCTCATTGGCAATCTTCACTAAGAAATTAAAAAATGAATTCTGAATATCAGGTGTTAAGAAAAAACAAGTTTGAATAGGATTCACGAATTACCATCACGTTGTAAAATTAAATGCTAACGAAAACGTTAGATTATACACTTTCCAATTGTATAAGCACAGAATTTTAGCTTCGTAACTATTTTCACGCATGTATCTGGCACTGAAGCGTTAAAACGATTCTACTGCTACGACTTCACGATGTCACAGGCGCTCGAGTGATTCCACGAGTGGGCTCCGAGTTTCGCTACCCCAGGGCCACTCTCCGAAGTTCTCAAGCAGTACGTGTCCCTAATCTCGCTTGGTCGATTTTCATCTCGATAGAACTTGTTGCCACTTTGCCACTGTCGTCGTGTTTTCTCGCCAATTGCCAGCGTTCGAGGCCTCCGGTGGAGCACTAAACCCAGAGCGGAGATTATCTGAGCGGCGCGGATGCAGGGCTCACCATAAAATCGCTCCATTTCCGTGGCGCGGAGCAAGGTCAGGGCCCGTTTCCTTCGAGAGCGGAATAACGCTCAGCGGGTACGCGGTATATTCGTAGGGGAAGATACGAAACGAGCGTGTAAACGTCGCGTATTTCACGCCAATGAAAACCGTACGGATCATTACTGGCGATCGCGGTCGGACGAGGAAATTCCTGGCTGTGGTCGACGTTGCGTATATAGTAGGCAACGTTACGGGCGAAACGGTTCAATGGAAGGACGAAGAGGGAACGAGAACTCGAGGAAACGACGGAGAATTGTCTGACCATCGAAACAAAAGTGAAAATAACGGTGACGTAGGATAATTGGACGTAATTAATGAATATCTGACTTGGATTGACCTTGTTGATGG
>NW_026534591.1:0-3365 GCF_026225885.1 Hylaeus anthracinus
GCGATTTGAAAGAATTAACCCTTTCAAACCTAACGGAGACGTGGGATGGGAATAAGAAAAACGAAATGCAGGAATCTGTACGTAAGTACAGATGATGTGTCAGTAATTTTGAAATCTTGTGTCCTCAATTCTAGACGCCAGGTCTGAAAGGGTTAATATTTACGTACAACACAACAATTTAAAAATTGTTATCAATGAGAATGTGTATTAAGACGAATGAGCCTTCGATTTACATAAGCTTTATTACAAATTAACGATTCAATATAAAGAGAACAGGAATTCAAGTGCGTGTACTGATGTAATGCGTATCTTGTCGAACAAGTTTTACACGTTTTACAGAAGAAGAACGCTTGAGTCGTTCACTGCCAAATACGAAATGTCTCGTAGTTCAAATTGATTGCATATATTCAAGGGATAAGTTTATATGCTTTTGAGTCACGATTTATTGCAAAAGAAAATCGTACATTTCTTTCTGAAACAACAAATTTGGTATCACTTTTTATTATCAAAATAATAACCTAGATTAAATTTGCCTGGCAATGGATTAATAAGATAACTGAAGTATTTATTCTGTTTCATGAACGTATATGTATTTCTTATTTGCACAAATTTAATCAATGTTTTAGATGAACTTTATGCAGAATTAAATTTCATACAAAAAAGTTGGGTAAACACTCCCTCTATCTTCTTCCATAAAATTAAAAAGAATAATTACTTAACAATTGTATGTAAAATTTAATAATGTACGACATTCATTCGAAACATTTATTATTGTGAAACATTCGAGATATGCACATGTATATAGTCCTTATCCGTATAAACCTATAAACTTAATAAATGTTTTGAATAAATTTTATACCTCGCTACATTTTATTCAAAAGAGTTAAATTATCCTCTCCTTATTTTCTATCATAAAGAAGGCATTTAATGAAATCTTTAATTTTATCTAAGAATAAAGTTAAATGTACACATAAACTGAAGAACCAATTACGATACCTATGGATAATGGCAGTAAACACCTCGTAACAGGTGAATCGGTGCGAATATCGATAAGCAAAAGTCATTACTACATCGAATTGGTAAGTAAGCAAATTATCAACTTTTATTTATTTATCACAATTTAACTGCTACTTAGTGTGAAATGAACGGATTTATACGTTCCAACGCACGGAACAACACGTGCAAAGAATAATAAAAAAGATGAGTAGTAACTGAATTTATATAGTTCATTTATATAGTTCAAAGAATATAATTCCAAACGAAGAAAAAGAATAAACACACACACAAAAAAAAGGAAATCAAACACAATACTACAATACACGAAAGAATCTACAAGGTATCAACCTTGCACAAAGCCTCAAGCAAAATTCAATACGCTCGGAAACATGTTCGCGTTTCGTACTGTTCCTAAAATAAAAATCTGCGTCGCCATGTTTTTCCCGCAATTAGTTCCGCTCGATGGACGCCACCAAGAAACCCTTGATTAGATATTTTTACGCGATATTAAACAGGTGAGGAACTCGAAGAAACCACGGTACGGACCGCGAACTGTATCAAGAAGAGAAAGAAGGGACTTGTACGAACAAGGAAACGAAATCAATAAGAGCAGAACGAGGGAGAGCGCCAATAAAGAGGGCGATTAAAAGGTACACGGGCGTGCTCCGCGCGGGAAAAAGGAAGACGAGAGGGCCCGCACCGAGGCGGAATTAAGCGACATTAAAGAAAGACGCTAAAAAGGATCGGCTAAAAAAAAGGATAGCGAGGGGGTTCGAATTAACGATGAGTCCGAGGGAATCGCGCCGGGAAAAAGGAACGAGAAACGGAATAAACGGAAAGGAACGAATCGCGGGGAGATTAAAGAGAAGGTCGAAAAGGAGCAACGCGATAAAAGAAAACGAGCCTCGGGGCTGGCAAAAGAAGAAATCCAGGAGGAAGCAGCGTTACGTTTACGCCCACCGAATCGCACACGGTGCTGAAGGTGGAGGGGTGGAGGGGGAGGAAAAAGGTAGAAAGAGACATTAGAGAAGGCCTGAACGGGTATACCTTTACGATACCGTCCTCCGCCATAAACGTCACGTATCTTTGGCTAAAGAGAGCTCATAGTGGCGCCCCTTGCGCGCTCACGGACTCTTTATTAACGACGTGACTCCACGGACTTCCGGGACTGACGGAGAACCACCGAATGAACAAAGGGAAAGGACGAGGGGTTTGAGAGTATTCCGTCGTTCTCCGGAGACAATTGTGTCGTGGAAAGGGACATTAAGGTACAGGGGAATGAAATACGGGGAGATGGGGTCGACGATAGGACCGGATGATGATCTGTTTGGTGAAGCGTTTATTAGCCCGTCGGATAATTCTGTGTAGTAATCGCTGCTGCGACGGAAATCTGTGAACATTCCGGTTTTATCTTGGATATTCGTTGCGCTGTTTTTGTGTAAATATGTTAGGTCGTCGGTCGTTCCGCTGTTTCAATTAATCCTTTGACCGCGAAGGGCGTGTATAGTATATACGCCCTCGAGAAATGCGATCAGTGAAACGTTTGTAATCGTTGAATCAATTTTTTAATAATATCAATTGAGAGGGGATGGTGAGACGTAGTCGCTTCGAAAATAAAAATTGAAAGGTTAGAAGTCCGTTGCGAAAATTGAATTTCAGGAAGTTGTTAAGTTTCTTAAGTTTTTAATTTTTGTCTCCGAAACTAAACGTCGTATGAATAAATTGTAAATATGAAAAAGTTTAATCTTATCGTTCTCTATAAGGTAATATTTTTTTAAAAAATTCGATTATTCAGGCATTGGAATTGAAAGGAATTTAATTGCCTTGAATAAAGTGGAATTAATTAGTTTATCGAATGAACTGTTATTCAAGCAAGATTTTAATTTCGAAAGATTCAGACAGAAATCGAACATCGGCTAAAATAATTAAAAGTAATATTGGAAAGTTGGAGGCCACGTAAACCGGATACAATAATCGTGTTTATAAGCAGAGAATTTCTTACTATATTACACCGATACTTTGCAGTGTAATCAGAGAGCCACGCCGATAGTAACTTAATTACACTAATCCGATTAAGTGCTGTTTACTCCGCCAATCCTCTTGACATCTTCTTTAATAAACACGAGAGAAAATTGTATGGCATTCGATACTCTTCTTCCAAATATACAAGTAAAATGATTTGGCATTTTTTGCTAGGATTTAGAGTTCATAAACTAACAAGGAACATCACCCGACTGCTACACGTCGATTTTAAAAATTAAATAAATAAGTAAAAATATTATCTAATATCCGAAAAATATTAGACATGTATTTTTTTTATATCCCCCCCCTTCCAACCGCTCTCCATTTCGACCAAACCACTGAAACAG
>NW_026534592.1:0-1972 GCF_026225885.1 Hylaeus anthracinus
ACCCAGTCTCCCAGTCTTAGCCCAATGTTTGCAAACTTCGATCCCGGGTCCCTCGAAGTTCAAGGCTTGAACGTAGTCCGAAGCCCCGAGAGGTAGGCTCGTCGCGAGGATTCCCAATTCCTGGGAACTTTATCTGCCGGTTTCCCCGATCCCCGAGTTTTTACCTGCGGTTTATTTTCCATTCCAGGCCTCCAACGAACCGAGCGGACCGGACGGGCCGGAGGTCAGTCGTTTGTAAAGCCGATGCGTAACCCGACCTGCCTGCGTCCCGCAGGTCGTAGCCTGCTGTTTTTATCTGACCATATTTCAGGATGATTCCGCACTTAATGCCCCCCCCCTCGGCAAGCCGTGGCCAAACCTCTTTACGAAGCAGCCACGGTGACAACTTAACCCGGGGGGATCGCGAGCCGCGAGGAGCGTCGCTTTTACGAGCGTGTCGAAGCGTCAAGCTGAAACCGGCCGCTTCCAACGAGCGCGTTACCATCGACGGAACGGCGATTTTGACGCTCGTTACCGGTCCCCGCGTCACAACTACAGGCGGTTTCAACTATTCTCATCGCGAAACGATCCATTTCCGACACGCACGAACCCCGGCGTTAAATGTACGGAGGAGAAATCAAACGGTCGTTGGACTCGGCTGTATCGAAGATTCAGAAGCTGCGAGAGGAATCTTTATTCTATCTCCGTTGGATCTAGCATCCGAACACTACTTTCCGAACGTAGCGTAGTATCTTGGTAAAGTATTTTTGTCCTGCCTGAAATATGTTACACTGTGGGGAGAGCTTAAGTGCTAACTCGGACCATACAAAGTGAATTATTAATGTGTTATATTAAAGTGTTTATTGAGAACTGTTCGGTTGAACTAGAAAGCATCCTGCGAAAGAGTTACTTTGCAATCAGCCACAATTTTTGTATTACGTGCAATTTATGAAAGAAGAAATCGACTATTCCTATATCCACCATACTTCTTACAATTAGTATAGCCATTCAATTAATGATAAAATAGCACAGACATCAATGCTTGGCTCGAAAGAATCTTTCAAGTGAAGAAAATAATTGAATTAAATATTACTGTATACTTTTATGCAGAAAAAAAGTGTCTCTCATTGGCAATCTTCACTAAGAAATTAAAAAATGAATTCTGAATATCAGGTGTTAAGAAAAAACAAGTTTGAATAGGATTCACGAATTACCATCACGTTGTAAAATTAAATGCTAACGAAAACGTTAGATTATACACTTTCCAATTGTATAAGCACAGAATTTTAGCTTCGTAACTATTTTCACGCATGTATCTGGCACTGAAGCGTTAAAACGATTCTACTGCTACGACTTCACGATGTCACAGGCGCTCGAGTGATTCCACGAGTGGGCTCCGAGTTTCGCTACCCCAGGGCCACTCTCCGAAGTTCTCAAGCAGTACGTGTCCCTAATCTCGCTTGGTCGATTTTCATCTCGATAGAACTTGTTGCCACTTTGCCACTGTCGTCGTGTTTTCTCGCCAATTGCCAGCGTTCGAGGCCTCCGGTGGAGCACTAAACCCAGAGCGGAGATTATCTGAGCGGCGCGGATGCAGGGCTCACCATAAAATCGCTCCATTTCCGTGGCGCGGAGCAAGGTCAGGGCCCGTTTCCTTCGAGAGCGGAATAACGCTCAGCGGGTACGCGGTATATTCGTAGGGGAAGATACGAAACGAGCGTGTAAACGTCGCGTATTTCACGCCAATGAAAACCGTACGGATCATTACTGGCGATCGCGGTCGGACGAGGAAATTCCTGGCTGTGGTCGACGTTGCGTATATAGTAGGCAACGTTACGGGCGAAACGGTTCAATGGAAGGACGAAGAGGGAACGAGAACTCGAGGAAACGACGGAGAATTGTCTGACCATCGAAACAAAAGTGAAAATAACGGTGACGTAGGATAATTGGACGTAATTAATGAATATCTGACTTGGATTGACCTTGTTGATGG
>NW_026534593.1:0-3366 GCF_026225885.1 Hylaeus anthracinus
GCGATTTGAAAGAATTAACCCTTTCAAACCTAACGGAGACGTGGGATGGGAATAAGAAAAACGAAATGCAGGAATCTGTACGTAAGTACAGATGATGTGTCAGTAATTTTGAAATCTTGTGTCCTCAATTCTAGACGCCAGGTCTGAAAGGGTTAATATTTACGTACAACACAACAATTTAAAAATTGTTATCAATGAGAATGTGTATTAAGACGAATGAGCCTTCGATTTACATAAGCTTTATTACAAATTAACGATTCAATATAAAGAGAACAGGAATTCAAGTGCGTGTACTGATGTAATGCGTATCTTGTCGAACAAGTTTTACACGTTTTACAGAAGAAGAACGCTTGAGTCGTTCACTGCCAAATACGAAATGTCTCGTAGTTCAAATTGATTGCATATATTCAAGGGATAAGTTTATATGCTTTTGAGTCACGATTTATTGCAAAAGAAAATCGTACATTTCTTTCTGAAACAACAAATTTGGTATCACTTTTTATTATCAAAATAATAACCTAGATTAAATTTGCCTGGCAATGGATTAATAAGATAACTGAAGTATTTATTCTGTTTCATGAACGTATATGTATTTCTTATTTGCACAAATTTAATCAATGTTTTAGATGAACTTTATGCAGAATTAAATTTCATACAAAAAAGTTGGGTAAACACTCCCTCTATCTTCTTCCATAAAATTAAAAAGAATAATTACTTAACAATTGTATGTAAAATTTAATAATGTACGACATTCATTCGAAACATTTATTATTGTGAAACATTCGAGATATGCACATGTATATAGTCCTTATCCGTATAAACCTATAAACTTAATAAATGTTTTGAATAAATTTTATACCTCGCTACATTTTATTCAAAAGAGTTAAATTATCCTCTCCTTATTTTCTATCATAAAGAAGGCATTTAATGAAATCTTTAATTTTATCTAAGAATAAAGTTAAATGTACACATAAACTGAAGAACCAATTACGATACCTATGGATAATGGCAGTAAACACCTCGTAACAGGTGAATCGGTGCGAATATCGATAAGCAAAAGTCATTACTACATCGAATTGGTAAGTAAGCAAATTATCAACTTTTATTTATTTATCACAATTTAACTGCTACTTAGTGTGAAATGAACGGATTTATACGTTCCAACGCACGGAACAACACGTGCAAAGAATAATAAAAAAGATGAGTAGTAACTGAATTTATATAGTTCATTTATATAGTTCAAAGAATATAATTCCAAACGAAGAAAAAGAATAAACACACACACAAAAAAAAGGAAATCAAACACAATACTACAATACACGAAAGAATCTACAAGGTATCAACCTTGCACAAAGCCTCAAGCAAAATTCAATACGCTCGGAAACATGTTCGCGTTTCGTACTGTTCCTAAAATAAAAATCTGCGTCGCCATGTTTTTCCCGCAATTAGTTCCGCTCGATGGACGCCACCAAGAAACCCTTGATTAGATATTTTTACGCGATATTAAACAGGTGAGGAACTCGAAGAAACCACGGTACGGACCGCGAACTGTATCAAGAAGAGAAAGAAGGGACTTGTACGAACAAGGAAACGAAATCAATAAGAGCAGAACGAGGGAGAGCGCCAATAAAGAGGGCGATTAAAAGGTACACGGGCGTGCTCCGCGCGGGAAAAAGGAAGACGAGAGGGCCCGCACCGAGGCGGAATTAAGCGACATTAAAGAAAGACGCTAAAAAGGATCGGCTAAAAAAAAGGATAGCGAGGGGGTTCGAATTAACGATGAGTCCGAGGGAATCGCGCCGGGAAAAAGGAACGAGAAACGGAATAAACGGAAAGGAACGAATCGCGGGGAGATTAAAGAGAAGGTCGAAAAGGAGCAACGCGATAAAAGAAAACGAGCCTCGGGGCTGGCAAAAGAAGAAATCCAGGAGGAAGCAGCGTTACGTTTACGCCCACCGAATCGCACACGGTGCTGAAGGTGGAGGGGTGGAGGGGGAGGAAAAAGGTAGAAAGAGACATTAGAGAAGGCCTGAACGGGTATACCTTTACGATACCGTCCTCCGCCATAAACGTCACGTATCTTTGGCTAAAGAGAGCTCATAGTGGCGCCCCTTGCGCGCTCACGGACTCTTTATTAACGACGTGACTCCACGGACTTCCGGGACTGACGGAGAACCACCGAATGAACAAAGGGAAAGGACGAGGGGTTTGAGAGTATTCCGTCGTTCTCCGGAGACAATTGTGTCGTGGAAAGGGACATTAAGGTACAGGGGAATGAAATACGGGGAGATGGGGTCGACGATAGGACCGGATGATGATCTGTTTGGTGAAGCGTTTATTAGCCCGTCGGATAATTCTGTGTAGTAATCGCTGCTGCGACGGAAATCTGTGAACATTCCGGTTTTATCTTGGATCTTCGTTGCGCTGTTTTTGTGTAAATATGTTAGGTCGTCGGTCGTTCCGCTGTTTCAATTAATCCTTTGACCGCGAAGGGCGTGTATAGTATATACGCCCTCGAGAAATGCGATCAGTGAAACGTTTGTAATCGTTGAATCAATTTTTTAATAATATCAATTGAGAGGGGATGGTGAGACGTAGTCGCTTCGAAAATAAAAATTGAAAGGTTAGAAGTCCGTTGCGAAAATTGAATTTCAGGAAGTTGTTAAGTTTCTTAAGTTTTTAATTTTTGTCTCCGAAACTAAACGTCGTATGAATAAATTGTAAATATGAAAAAGTTTAATCTTATCGTTCTCTATAAGGTAATATTTTTTTAAAAAATTCGATTATTCAGGCATTGGAATTGAAAGGAATTTAATTGCCTTGAATAAAGTGGAATTAATTAGTTTATCGAATGAACTGTTATTCAAGCAAGATTTTAATTTCGAAAGATTCAGACAGAAATCGAACATCGGCTAAAATAATTAAAAGTAATATTGGAAAGTTGGAGGCCACGTAAACCGGATACAATAATCGTGTTTATAAGCAGAGAATTTCTTACTATATTACACCGATACTTTGCAGTGTAATCAGAGAGCCACGCCGATAGTAACTTAATTACACTAATCCGATTAAGTGCTGTTTACTCCGCCAATCCTCTTGACATCTTCTTTAATAAACACGAGAGAAAATTGTATGGCATTCGATACTCTTCTTCCAAATATACAAGTAAAATGATTTGGCATTTTTTGCTAGGATTTAGAGTTCATAAACTAACAAGGAACATCACCCGACTGCTACACGTCGATTTTAAAAATTAAATAAATAAGTAAAAATATTATCTAATATCCGAAAAATATTAGACATGTATTTTTTTTATATCCCCCCCCCTTCCAACCGCTCTCCATTTCGACCAAACCACTGAAACAG
>NW_026534594.1:0-7496 GCF_026225885.1 Hylaeus anthracinus
TGTACTTGTCGAATAATAATAAAGTACGAATCAAGCGGAATACAACATAATTTTTGGCGACGAGGATGGGATGTCCAGCACTCTACACACAGTGAACATAAGTGGGAGCAGCAACACAACCCTGTGGATTGAGTGGCAACACAGTTGCTGAGAACGTGGACACCGAACGAGACGAAGTACAAGGAAACGACGTACCAGAGGAAGACCCAGCAATTTGGTTGGAAAATACTGGATCTAGCAACTCCAGCACCGATTGCAGAGGAAAAACTTCCGTAGAAAGTACTGCTCAATAGATATTCGTCTTTATAAACAATTCTTTCCTTTCTATTTCCCTTTTTTTCCTAAAAACAGACGCAATCATGTCTACTGAAGATCAAGCGTCAGTAATTACATACGAGCTCTCATTTTTAGGTAAATTAATCCCAGAAAAATTTGATGGCGATCGATATCAAATCCGTAGCTTTGTAAAGCAAGTTGACGGAGTCTTTGAATTAGCTGCGGACATCCAAAAACCCGCTTTATTACTTTACGTGAAAAGCCGTATTACCGGTAAAGCACGGGAACAAATAGACATTCATTGCAATCTTACGACTTGGGACGAAGTTTCTGACCTTCTTTTAAATCTTTATCAAGATAAAAAATCTCTCGACCAGTTGTTCGAAGAATTAAATTCTATTGTTCAAAAGAAAACCGAAACATATCGCAATTTTTCCAAAGGATCGAAGACCTTTCGTGTCGAATCCTCGCAGCTGTTCACGCGTCAGAACAAGACGAAAGTCTTTTACCTGGCAGTATCGCAATGGTAACTAAAATGACCCTCAACCGATTCATTTACCATTCACACCCTCAGATCTCACAAATGCTTCGGTATAGAGAGTTTCAAACAATTAATCAGGCCTTTACAGCCGCCTCAGCGGAAGAAAAAGCTCTTCGAATTCGTTATGAAAATTTCGCAAAATGCATTTGTTGTAGTAGAACAAATCATGCAAGTGAGGACTGCTATCAAAAGAATTCTAATTCAAATCTTTCAACGTCTCAATATCCTAGACCAATCCATTTTGCACAACAAAAATTAACTTCCAGACCAAATAATCCTCAGAATCCTCATAAAAATCCAAACCAATTTCAAAACTTAAATCGACCTAATAATTCATGGTCAAATCAAATTTCGCAAAGGGAAACTAATCAAATTCAATGTCGTTATTGTAAAAATATGGGCCATTCTATTGACGAATGTATTAAAAGATTCGCTGCAAACGTCCGACGCAACAAAAATAACGGAAATAGACCCATTCCTCAAAATGCCCAACACTCGAGCGTTCATTTAAGCAATCAAAATTTTAAATCTCCTACACAAATTTCCAATTCCTCAGTGCAAATACCACCGAGTAACGCTGAACCAAATACCACAGCACTCCTCAGCTCATTCACTCTTCACAATATTTATTCGGGTAATAACGAGTTGACATTCGTGCTATTTGAATCTTCTTTATCAAACTCCCCTGACGGGATCCTAAAATTTCTAATCGATACAGGAGCATCTATCTCATTGGTTAAAAAATCGAGTCTCGGTTATTTTAAAATCACTAATCCCGAACCGATTATGCTTAACGGTATCAATATCGATGCACCAATCACAACTCTCGGAGAAACGGAACTAAAATTATCGGTCCGTAAGTATTCGTTTAATTGTAAATTCCAAATTCTGGACTCTAACACGGGTATTCCTTTTGATGGTCTTTTAGGACAAGACTTTTTTGATACGCAAAATTGTAAAATCGACTTCCAAAAATCATCTATTTCGATCAAATCGATTCCATTCTCAATCCCTCTACAACGAAGTATGAGTCAACAATCAGACTCGTTGTCAATATCAGTTAATCCGTGATCAGAAATGGTAGCCAAGGTAACGGTTGAAAACCCCCTCAATCTAAAAGAAGGAATAATTTTAAATCGACCCTTGGATCAACAAGAATCATTAATTATTCCCAGCGCGTTAGTAAAAGTAATAAACAAGGACGAAGCCTTAATTACAATTATTAATCGATCTTTAGAAAGGAAGATATTCACCAAACCCAAATTACCACTCTTACGTCCTTCCGAACAAGCTCATATTTTTTATTTTTCCGTCGATCCAAAAGACATAACCGAAAGGCTTAAATTACTAAATGAGAATATACGTGTCAGTCATTTGAATTCAGAAGAGAAAAATTCAATAATTCAATTATGTCATGAATTCGAGGATATTTTCCACCTCCCCAACGACGTATTAACTACAACCTCAGCAGCTATCAATAAAATTCCAAAGATAGATGATATTCCCATTCAAGTTAAACCTTATAGGTACCCCGAGATACATAAAGACGAGGTATCCAAACAAATCGAGAAAATGCTAGCACATGGAATTATCAAACCTTCTACTAGCCCATGGTCAAGCCCACTCTGGGTCGTACCTAAGAAAGCGGACGCTTCTGGTAAACAAAAGTGGCGTATCGTCATTGATTATAGAAAACTCAATGAAAAAACTATCGGAGATGCTTACCCTCTTCCACACATAGAGGATATTCTATACCAGCTGGGACACGCCCAGTATTTTACCACATTAGATTTAGCAAATAGTTTTCATCAGATTCCCATACATCCAGACGACGCTCTAAAAACTACCTTTTCTACTCCAGAAGGTCATTTTGAATATACACGAATGCCCTTCGGTCTTAAAAATGCTCCCTCTGTTTTCCAACGAATGATGAACAACATTCTGAACGGGCTTAACTTCAAACAATGTTTCGTTTATCTCGACGATGTAGTTATCTATGGATCTAGCCTCAACGACCTCTATGCAAAATTACGTAACGTCTTTAGCAGATTTCGCGAATATAACCTCAAACTTCAGCAAGATAAATGCGAATTTTTACGCGAATCTTGTCAATACCTCGGACATATAATTTCTAAAGATGGAGTGAGACCAAACCCCAATAAAATCGAATGTATCAAAAAAATGGAACCTCCAAAAACATTAAAACAAATAAAAACATTTCTTGGAATGGCAGGGTATTATCGGAAATTTATCCCGAACTTTTCGACAATCGCGAAACCAATCACGTCATTATTAAAAAACGACACCGAATTTATTTGGTCACAAGAGCAGCAGCACGCGTTCGAGACATTAAAATCGATGCTGACAACTGAACCCTTATTACAGTATCCTGATTTTTCCCAGCGATTTGTCGTCACATGCGATGCTTTTAATGTAGGCATCGGCGGAGTTCTCTCACAAATAAAAAGTAATAAGGATCTACCCATAGCTTACTATTCAAGAACTCTAAGTAGCTCCGAACAAAATTACTCCACTACTGAGAAGGAGTTGTTAGCCATCATAAATACAGTCGAACATTTTCGACCTTACCTCTATGGCAGAGAATTTACGATCTATTCAGATCATCAGCCCCTTCAATGGCGTTTTAGTTGTAAAAACCCTTCTTCAAAACGTGTCCGATGGCATTTGCGCCTTAATGAATACAAGTACGTAATCAAATATAAACCTGGAAGAGTAAACTCTAACGCAGACGGTTTATCACGACTTCATCCTGATCACAAAGGAAACTCCAAATCTATACTCCACGCACACAAACTCAGTAAATCGTATCAAGACTTTACGAAATTCCACTACACAAACAGGGACGTAATTGAATTCCCAAAAGAGGAGACACCTCTCCCAAATTTAAAAGGTACAATAGTACTCTTATGGTCAGAAGATTTAGATAAAGAAAATCAGTATTCAGACTACGTAACTCAAAATTTTGACACAACTGGATTAACATCAAGTCCCAATGGATTGTATAAATTGCAAAATAACAACCAAACTCTAATAATTTTATTTCTCAAAAACCTACATCATGACAAGATCGATTATCGTAATTTATTTCAAAGTTTTGTGACCCTCCAAGATACTATAAGACCAGAAAATCTCATTTTAGTTCCACCTAAGAAACAAAACCGTATCAAACCTGAAATTTTTAATGAAATAGTTAAATTCATTTTTCCCTCTACTGATATTAAATTTTTGAATACAAAGAAAATCGTTCCTAAGGACCGCGATGAAATACAGATCATTCTTAAGGAATGTCATGATAGCAAACTATCCGAACACAGTGGTTTTAATCGTACCTATTCAAGAGTCAAAGAAAGATATCATTGGTCTTCGATGAAAGCTGACATTAGAAATTATATTAAGACGTGTCACGCTTGTCAATTAAACAAAACCAATTTTAAACCGACCAAACAACCCATGGAGATCACAACTACGGCAGAGAAACCTTTTCAAAAGCTAGCAATTGACGTAGTAGGACCTCTCCCTCTAACTGAACAGGACAATCGATTTATCATTACAGCCCAAGACGACTTGACAAAATATTCGTTCGCGTTCGCAGTTCCAAATCACGAAGCACAAACAATCGTCGAAAAATTACTTTTCATTTTTATCTACTTCGGTATTCCTCAAATATTCTTGACCGACCAAGGTTCAGACTTCATGTCAGACCTTGTCAAAGAAATGAGTAACCTCTTTAAGACAAGGCATATCTCATCCACACCTTATCATCCTCAAACGAACGGAGCCCTCGAAAGATCTCACCTCACCTTAAAAGATTATCTCAAACATTATATAAACAAAAAACAAACAGACTGGGACACTTACATCATTTTTGCTATGTTTAGTTATAACACAGCAGTTCATAAATCCACTCATTACACGCCATACGAACTCCTTTTTGGACAAAAGGCCTATTTACCTTCATCTATAACACAAGACCCAGAATTTCACTACACCTACGACGACTATATTCGATCTCTGAAGTATAAACTTAATACATCCTTCCAAATTGCACGCGAAAACCTTATTGATTCAAAACGACGCAGCAAAGAATATCACGATAGAAAAATTAACCCAATCAAATTTAAAGTCAACGATCTTGTTACAATCGAGAATAAACAAATTTCGCCGGGACTATCTAAGAAACTAACAAGCAATGCTAAAGGACCTTATAAAGTCATTCGAACGTTTCCTAATCAAACTGTCGAAATTCAAATTGGCCGAAAATTAATTAAATATCATACTAACCTGCTCAAACCGTATTTTTTAGATGAATCAGATAATCCTAATCTCCCTTCTGCTTCCGCTCCTAGCCAGCAGTCATTTTTTCTCTCACCGTCCTTTCAAGCGGAATCCTTTATAACAAAAAAGGAACGACACAAATCGCGAATTCAAAACTTACACTCCCACTCATACATGAATAAAACTCACTTAAGTAATACGCTTACAATTATTAATAATTATTTCATTAAAACCAAAGGCATTTGCAATGCGACATTAAAAGATCCAAATCGGAAATGTCACACTAGTTTTCATTGTGAACGTACTATCCAAGTAATCGAAGCTGAACTATCAGAAATTAGTTCAAAACGTGAAATTCTCCAACAGCTGACCGAGAAATTAGTTATTAGAAAAAAACGCGGCCTTTTAAATGGCATGTCATATTTATTAAAATGGGCCTTTGGCACTCCCGATGCCGGAGACGCTCAATTTTACGAAGATAGTATCAAAACATTAGTAAATAATGACAGACAAACGCAAACTTTGCTCAAGTCACAAGTTCAAGTGATTGCTAATACTATTAGGAACTTCAATAGCTCCCTTTACTCGCTTCAAAGTCAAGAGAAGGCAATGAATGAAAATATAGAAAAAATCAATTTATTTACTATCCAAATTAATTCTTACATTTCACGTTTGGAAATGGAATCTACGGTAAACCAACAAATTACCACTTTAAGTATGTTAGTGAGTCAAGTCAATCGAGAGTTATCAAAATACATAGAAGCTATTAATCTTGCTGAACATAACATTGTGTCTCCATTCATCATTACTCCTAAGATGTTGTATGAAGAACTGAAAAATTATAAAAATGAGCAGGAGAACTAGTTATGAAACCAAATTTGGAAAATATACATATTTTTTACAAATTTATTCAACTTCACGTTATTGCCACAAATAATAATATAATATTTGCACTTCAAATTCCCTTAGTTATTCGAACGAAATTTAATATCTTTGAACTCATTCCACTCCCAATGCAACATAACGATTCAAAAATCTCATCTTATATTATTCCTCAGAATCGTTATCTCCTTTTATCCCACACTAAATCCCAATTTACCTTCCTTAAAGAATTGTCTGATTGCAACGAATATCGAGATGAGGAATATATATGCTATCACTTGCACACCACAGCTTCAACAAACCAATCAGTTTGCGAAATCGAGCTGTTATCTCCTCACATTAAGAAGATTCCTCCTACCTGCACAACAAAAACCATCAAAGCAACGATAGAGACATGGAACTATGTTGCGAAAAACCAATGGATCTACGTCCTCCACGAGCCAACTACTCTAACCGTCATGTGTGAAGGAAATCAGAATCACATGGAAGATGTGATTCTTCAGAAAAGCGGAATTATACATCTTCAACCCCATTGCAAGGGATACATCAACCTGTTCGTGATTGCAGCCACACACGAAGTCAGCAAAAATGCAACCTATTATATACCATACCTGGATATCCAAAGTGACGACTGTTGCATCTTAATACCTCACTTAGATGCCATCGAATCGACCATCTTAAAACCGATACATCTAACAAACATCGACCTCATGGAACTCAAATACGCCGATAAAAAATTAGGTGAATTTGATGAAATTATTACCAAACAAATAAACAAACCATTCATCGTTACACACACTAAGTGGTACACAATCGCCCTTGGAATAATCTCAGCACTATTGGTGTTATTCATACTTTTAAAATGCTGTAAAAATTTCGGATGGCTCCACTGGTTATAACGACTATGCTGTTCGACCACGGATCCGAGGCATGGAGAGATCAACCCACCGTTAATAAAAAATTTCGTCAACTGTATATTCGACTCGTCATCGTCATCGTCTTCGAGTCCACCTACAACAACGATCAACGAGGTAATCACCTATCAACCAAGACGAATCGAGCGACGGTTGCCAATCCAATACCTGAGATATCTGAAGATGAAGAAACTGTCCCCGTAGTTCGAGTCCAATCGCGACAAAGAACGCGTAGAAGCACTACACCCCTTTAAATATTCCCCATTATCTTATGTAATCTTACTTTTAAGTTTTATATTCAAAAAATAACCATTTAACCCTACTTTAATCGTGTATAAGGAAAAGTAAGCGACACTAACCAAAAGATAATTAAGTTACTACTAACTGTACAAATAGTTTATATGCTTATATGATATTCATACCTACGTATATTAACGCAAGATATATCATAAAAATTCTAATTTTAATTTTTATTATAAATTTTAACTTTAATTTTTAATTTAATTGTTAACACCCAGTTAACAATCTTATGGCGGAAGGTGTTGTATGCCAACATAGTGTTTGTATTAGCTCTAGTTAAGATAACT
>NW_026534595.1:0-26852 GCF_026225885.1 Hylaeus anthracinus
CTTCTTCTTCTTCTTCTTCTTCTTCTTCTTCTTCTTCTTCTTCTTCTGGGTGCTCGAGGGCCTCTGCTACCGTCGTTCCCTGTTGCCTCTGCTCGTCGTTTGGCTTCCTTCGACTGCTTTTTTCTTTCTTCCTCCACGCGGGAGTGCGTGAAGCAGAACGAAACGAGGGTACCGGCTCCGTGTCGGCTTTCGACTCGGTCCTTCCTTTAGGACGGCCCTGATCCGCGTGAAAAAGTTGCCGAGATCGGTATCGGGCCGCGACGCTGTTGCAGTTTTTAACTGATATGCATTTTATTCACCAGGTCCGATCTTCACGGTGAAACTGGACATTTATGGAATATTTGTTCAGATGAAACCAAAAATAGCGTTGGGAAGGACTCCATTTTTAAACAACTAATTTTTTCGATGGTCTGAAGAGTACATTAGTATTCTATTAGTATAAGTGTGTACGGTACGTCCACCGTCGATGAAATAGCAAATTAACAATTTCGAAACACGTGTTCGCCGTTGGTCGTGAAGCAATCCTCCTCTGACGGCACGAGAATCAATTTAGCAAAGGCCAAGCGACCACCGATCTGGCGTTTTTTATCTGCGGTCAATATTACTCAAGTTTCGTCCACATTATCTTTTTGCGCGAGTACGGCAAAGAAGATGACGGTTTCAGGTGACAGTCGTTTTCCCGCGCCGTGAGACGTTCGCGAATCGCGAGTATCGAACCTCCGCCCTATCACCAGGCGTCGAACTCAGGCGCAATTAAAGAGCCTCGCTTGACACTCTACAGATTATGTTCATAATTTTTCTTGGGGAATACTATTGAACACGATATCGATTTCAAAGATTTTATACATGTTTATGTTTGTTTATGTTTGATTAAAGTATAGAATTCACGAACCACGAATTATTTTTGATAAATCTAATGTCACTTCTTGTTTCTCCATTTTCCAGCTAACGCCTTTCACTACTGAGCTTAAATAAAGGCCAATTGGGGCATTGTTTGCACGATCAAATTACGGGGTACAACGAGTCTTTATGTAACTTTCGCGTTCGGAGCAGCGCGAAAGTTTGAGGAGATAGGCACTCGTAAAATCCAGCCCTGCGAGGAATTACGCTATCGTCGAAAAACGATCGTTTCGCGCTGTTTCGCTTCCACGTAGGAATTTGACGTTGTTTCCATTCCACGGATGTTTTTATTTCTCTGTACCACGATAATTTCCTTGAATGAAATTGGTTTCTAATTATTCTGTTCCCTTGAGAAATACAAGCTACTTAATTGTTTATTATTTTAGTTAGAATCGTTATTAAGTAATATTAAAACCTCGGTACTTACAGATGGTAATCTTTGAAACCCGTTCAAATGAAATCCAGGCCGTTTTCCCCAGCAGAAAAAAAAATCGTAAATCAGTCCGATGGTGAAAGATTTCTCGATCGTCGGCGAGGATCGAGTCAGAGGAGGAATACAGTTAAAATAGAGATCGTGATTTTTCTTAATTCGAGTAATTTCCCGGGCTTTTTACCGCGGTCGTCCCGTCCGTGGCATTTCCTGGTTGCGATCGATCAATTCCTAGCAAGATATCGATAAACCCGGCGCGGTAGAAACGATCCTTGTAAAGAGTAATCAGACGAGATCTGGGATCGAGATCCTCGCTTACATAACGTCCAGTCCATCCAGAGGAGAGGAGAGATCTTTGTCGTTTGGTTAAACATCCCGCTCTAACGATCGACCGTTCTCTCTCGCTTCCATCCTGTCCGACTCGAGCCTGTACGACGAATCGACGATTTCAGAAATGATTGCCAGACGTACGGCCGCGAATCAACGCGTCTGCGATCAAGGATCTATCGGTGAATCGACTTTCGAAGAAATAAAAAGAAACAACAGTGAAATAGTTCTCCGATTTCTTTTCCATGCTCATTTTTTATATAACTTCTTCGATTTTAGACAGATTTTCCAAAAATCGTTGGTTTGTTTTAAAGCTGAGGGTCTAAAAAATTGATTGGCACAGAAACAGGGATCGAAAAGGAATGAAGGTCTCCATGAAAAGATTCACCGAACCATGACAGAAACTACGTTTAATAGAAAGACTAGAAACAGTGAAATTCTATAAATAGAATAATAAGCAGCCACAGATAATTCCAAAGGGCAGACACGATGCGGAGAGTGCTACCAGAAATAGCGTTACAAGGGTCCGTGCAACACGACGCCATTGCTAGAAATGGCGGAAGCTCGAGCAAAGCTGTTCACGTTTCCACGGCCTTCGATTACCGTGCGAAACAATGGAATACGAACTTTCCTTGCTTTCAACGACGTCTCGACCGCTGTTTCAGCGGTTGTGACGCGAGCATTATCTAACTGGCTCGGCTACGCCAGAGGAGATCTCAGCCTCTCTCTCCCTCTTTCTCCAGCAGCGCCTAAGTAACCCACTAAACTACAAGAGCGTCGAGGAACGAGGACAATGGATCCTCGAGAGTCGCGGCTCCAGCCTCGTCGTGGAACCGCGCGTGCAGCCAATTGCATTATGGAGAAAGCTAGCCCAGGATTTTGCGTCTTGCCCCCCTCCGTCCCTGCAAACCACTCAACTTATCCTGCTTTCGTCCCTGACTATTATTAACTCGCCAAGAAGGGTTGGAAAAACGTGTCGCGACGAAGATTGCGACGCGAAGGAGCCGCCTGCCCGAGAGACCTTCCACAGTGGTTTAAGGAAACTTTCCTCTAGTTTCCTCGATAATACTAGTATATTCCTAGAGTCATCTTTGAACAAGCAGACTCATTTCTAAGACACAATTTCATTAAAATCCAAGAGTCTCGCCTCCTCTTCCAACATATCCACTGTTATTGAAGAAGCGATTCACCTCCTAGAGATGTCGCCCAATTTCCTATAATGGGAAAAGCTCGAGAAGTGTTGCGATTTGCGAAAAATCTCGACAGCGCTCGGATGCTGTAATGGAATAGCAATGAAATGGAGACTGGAGAGATTCGAGGAGAATGAAACGGTGCAGCAATCGGGCATTCGGTTACCTTTCGAGGCATCGATTCACCTTTCTCCATTCGCGGGCAGAAATATGTCGTGTAAATGGCAAGTAAGGTCCGTGTAAACGGTCCCCATGCGGAAGGTGATATAGGAGATCGGTCACTCGCCACTTAACCCCGCGGATCAGGAAGTCGTTTTCTATCTGGCCGACAAGCTGCGCTGCGTGAAAGGGAATATCGAGAGTGAACGCGGATCGTGGACGAAGGGAGAGTAACAACGCTGGTAAAAACATTAACTACGGGCCGCGGATGGCATGCAGCCGCGTATTTTATTCAAATAAATCGAACCTGCGCTACCTATCCAAGTAAAACGCTGAACAATATGACGCTGTACGCGATGACAATATGGTAACGTGACAAGATGAAGATACGACAAAGTGGTGTTACGGCGCGATGAAGATACGATACACTGACGATATAACACAGTTACAAAAATGAAGGCACGACCCTGCGGATGGTAGTATAACCATACAACGAGGTAGAATACGATTGCTACGACAACCAAGATCGTCATCTACGATAAACTATAAGACAGGTGCCAGATTGAATTAAGAACGACTAAAAAAATTGTGATCGATGAATACCGTTTCCGAAGCACACTCCACGACACGAACACACCATTAGGCCCCGCGAGGAATTCCATCAAACCGCCTCGGCGGCCGTTTCGTGCCTCCTTTCCACACGCTTCCAGGTAACAGCGTCACGAGCAGCGCGGATTATGTTTCATGTAAATAGCATTACACGAGATCAGTCACTCGGCGAGCGGCGGTGCTCGATTCAATGCAAACGTTTGCATTATTTGACTGGAGCGAGCACTCGACAGTGGGGGATCGCACGCCGCATCCGTCGCGACGCTTGTCGGTTACAAGCCGCGGCCGCGTTCGTGAGGTCTTCCATGACGGCTGCTCGGAGATATAGACACCTGAGACAATTTCTGTCGCGCATGTCTGCCTCCTCGCGCGTGTGTACAGGGTGTTCGCGAGATAACCACTCCAAATGTCCACCGGATACATACCCTTTCGTCGTAGCGAGAAGGACGAAATCCTTTTGATGGAACGAGGGTCAAATTGTTTGTGGAATTTGAGAAATGTGATAACACTCGGTTAAGTGAAACGAAGTCGAGGTCTCCATGCTTCAGTTATCAAGGGATCGGTGTATTTCTTTATCTAAGGGTTTGATATATTCTATCCCTATCCTTGCGTGATTTCAGAGAAACGAAATGAAAAGTATCATTCTTATACAGTATCGTTCTTTTTAAAGCGATGGCCACTCAAAGGTCACGCCTGTCTACATTAACGAATACCTGCCAACCTCAACAGTGCATCTTGTGCATCTTGACTCAGAAAGGAAATTAGCTTCCATCGAGGATAACTCGAGTCGACCTTGAAAGTTCCACGAGCACGCGGAGCGTAATAGAACCGTGGCGAGCTATAAAAAGAACATAAATGGCGCGTCGAATGACATTTCAGCCGCTTTGAATGTCGTGGAGCGTGATTCGAGGAAAACAGTACTTAGGAAGTTACAGTCCTACCATCGTGCGCAAAGGTGTAATTTCTTTGTCGCTGACGTAATAAAGTTTTCCTCGCTCCGTTGTCTCCCCCAGGTGTATCTTTTCCTGCCCCACTCGTCGCGTCGTAGTTATTACAGCGGCGATTCCTGTCTCGCTCGTTGCTTGGGTAAAACCCTCGTGCAATTTGAATGTCTATGCCAGCGTGAAAATCATGCAGGATAAAGAGCCCGCCAGGGCAATAATTATCCGTGTGGGGGCTCTTCTTTATTCTCGGTTGGAATATTTTTTTTTTTATTCCTCTCAGGCCCTCGTTCTTCTTTTTTTTTTTCCCACTGCGATAGTACTTCGTTCGAGCAGCAGGGGAGGAAAATCTATTTATGGAGTTATCCATTGTTTCGTTAACCTGCAATTAATTCGCAGGTGGAAATAGGAATTCAGGTTTGTTGGATTGGGGGAGATCTGAACTTGCGATCTTTCGTTTGACGAACAAGTGTGCTTCGAAGTGATTTGAAGTTCAGTTTTTATCCTGTAGTTTAGAAATCGTCATGGAAATGGTTCACCTAAGTATGTCCTCTAATTTCAACAACGTCTGAAGTGCAAGACCCTTTGGTGGCTGAATTAACAGGCTCATTCCCTGCATTCAATTTAATTAAATTTCAAGAATCCCATCTTCCTTCTAAAAAATCACAATGCCACCCCTATTGGAGAAATAATTCCTCCTGTAGAGTCCTCCAATTTCCTTGAATCCAAGTGTTGCAGAGCTCTCGCTTAATTGAATCAGGCTCGAGGAATCTTCAAACTTGTTATCCTTTTTTTAAAAAAAGCTTCTGTAGATCAAACTGTCTTCTCAGATTGAAAAAGAATCGAGTTCTACACATCCCACAAAATACATTTCTATATTCATCATCGTATAATTAACCCGGAAACGTTCTTTCATTTCTTCCTATCCAGAGTACTCGCTAACTGAATTCCTCCCTTGTCAACTCGATTTAATCAAACTTCCGAACAACTCCTCTTCCAAGCCCGCTACCTCCACCTCCGATTCTCACGAAACCGGAAACTCGAAGTCATCGGGGTCCCATTCAGCTCTTGCCAGGTTTCCAGGTACCCAGGCTCACTGAATCACGCCCCCTAGCTCTCGTTAATAGCCCCGACGAAGCACCAGATGAAATTTGCTAGCCGAAGGACTGGCATCGCCGACAGCAGGGGGCCCCGGTGACGGAGGTGTCGTCGATTCCACGCACTTCCGCGAAACGAGATATCCTAGACGATCCTGCCTCTTTTTGCGATCGTCCGGGATCGAGGAAGCCGACGACACGGGGCTGAATTTACGCACGCGCCTCGAGCATCGCACGCTGGGAATTCTCACTTTCCAGCCTGGACACGACGCTTCCTCGTCTCACTTCTTATTTCCACGTTTGTCCACGACCTGGGAAATTCACTGCCTCGACGCCAACGGTTTTCCGTTACGAATTTATCGGCTGGATTTATTTATGGCTCAAGTGGCTCCTAAATAGGAAGTCGCCGAGTTTCCTTCGCTTTATTCTGTTTTGTGGGGACGATTCCAGCGAGTTTAATTTAAGTTAGAAGCCGAAGAGTATCTTTTCGAACTAGTCGAGTGTATACAATGTTAATATAGTAGACTGGAGTATTTTATGAATACGATTTCAAGAGCAATTTAAAATCGTTATTACCATTCCATGGCTCCAATGTTGCGTTTGTATTTTTCTCCGCAGTTCCAGGGACACCGCAATGGCTGGATATCCGCATACATTTAGCGCTGCCATGTAAACTCCGCTTATTACTCGCACGCACGATTACGCTGCGTCGCGCGCCACGGTGTACCGCACCGAGTGCAGTATCGCTCGTAATTACATCCCCTATTTACTTTACCTAATGAGCGTTTGATTGGCCCTGTTAATTATTGTTGGCCGACGGACTCATTACCTGCGACTAACGGGGCACCGCGATCGCCTCGGGCAAAGAGCATCTGAACACTGGATATTCTCGGGATTTCACCGCAATCGAACCATATTGTAATTGAATTAATCGATTTATGGAACGACTGCTGAAGACTCTGTTAGTGGAATGTTCGCTATCTTGGTTTCAGTTAATGCCGGATAACGGAAGGGTTGCGTATCGATTGTTACTGCTAATGAATTTAATTGTTGAAGCATATGGATTTTTTGAGGGGCTGATTCTTGTGGTGTGTACGATTATGAAATATGTTTACTTTTCGGCCAAAAAGGGCGACAAATCGAAGGCGAAGATATCGTGGCGCGTCACTTTTATTAATTTCTATTCGCACCTCCGTCTACTAAACATCTGAATGCATCCCAGCTAGGATCTTGGATTCTGGTACGTCCGTGGATCGTTATCGCGCGACTCGCACGCGCGCGAACCGGGTATGTGGAAAAATCGCACGTGAGCCGCGTGAAATCGGCGCAGTCGCAAGAAACGGACGTTAATTCGACGATTTACCGCTGAACGCGAGCGGCAAGTAGGCGAACTGTACACGTAGCGTGCCTCATCGTCGGCGTAACGCGGCTCGCTCCTCTGATTTCACGCCGAGTAATTTAATTAATCAGAAGGCCTAGGCGCTTCGCCTCGTTCCGGGAATCTGGCCACGGGAGGGCAGCAATTAGTTCAATTTTTTTTCTCTTCCACTCCTCCTCCTCCTCCTCCTCCTCCTCCCCCCCCCCCCCCCCGGACCCGCTCTTTACCCTTTACGGGTCTGCTCGTAGTGCCGTCGGCGTCGGCGTGAAGATCGTCGCGATAAACATGGCGGACGATTTCTAAGAGCAGCGTGGCGGATCTAACGCGATGTGCCATCGATAAACAGGGTGACGGGAGTTTTTTTCCATTGGAAACGTTAGGAAAACTCGGTTCTCTTTTTGTAATTGGATTCTTTGTATTCCTGCTAACATGCACCGGCTTCTATACATTTGCAAAGTTAGCTTTTGAAATCCAATAAAAATAAAGTCGATATATTTTAGAGTACATCTATCGAACTCGTGTCTCCAACCCAAATTCCTTTTTACTTAAAACAAAAAAGTTCTGTTCAACTGCGTTTTTCTATCACCCACACTGCCACGAGATTTGAATTCGACGACTCAGCATACTAGTCACGCGCTACCCCGCTCGTTAACCAGTGACACTGCGAGTGGGTTAGAACAGATAGTTGATATCCCACTGGCATAATCCAATAATCATATGTCGTCTATCATACTCTCTCGCGTATTAATAAGCGCGACGAATCGATCCAATAGCCGACGACATCTAGATGACACTTTCTTTTCTTCTTTTTTTTTCCACCAGCCTTCCTTTTTCCTGCCACGCAATGTCGGTTACGCGAGTCGCGGTAACCTGCGCGTTGCACGCGAACTTAATCTCGCGTAACCGGTGATTAAAAATAATTGAGACCCTGACTGATGACAGTCTGGCGCTTAGATAGCGCGATCGCTGCTTGTGCAGCTCGTTAGCGGAGGCTCTTTTCAGATCAGTGAAAACCTTCCTCGGTGGTGGACGTCATTTTTCGTTATGGATTCTCCACTTCGTTCTTTTAAGTAGATGAAGAAATATATGATAAGCGAATGGTATTTTTTATTTCTAGAGTTTTTAAAGACGATGGTTCATTGACTCTCAGTCACATCGATCTTATTTTTAACAACCGAAGAAGGGAAGGCAGATGAACAGTAACGAGACGTAGCAGCAATTAAGAAGAAACAGAAGCTGTGTACAGAGTACGCGTCATACGTTACGTCCGCGAGACTTTCATGTCCCCTGGAAACTGAAGTCGCGTAGTAAGAGTGCTCCACATAAGGCAAGACGACGTTACGTATACTGTTACAGCAGCCTCATTCCTCCGCATAATGCGCATAGTGCAACATTCCTATCCACGAACTAATATTGACTGCCGGGTTGACTGGTCTCGACAGATAAGCCTGAACTGGGTCAAAGCCAAACGGCTCAGAAAATTAAATACTCCGCCATTATAGATAGTCATCATTTAATGGGATAAAACATAGTTACTTGTGGGCGCTACTTGTCTCCAAGTTTCATAATTTGTGCAAGAACATCAGGCACATTTACCGATGAAAAATGTTTATGAGGATGGAGGGCTCATGAAGTGGGCCTCTGTTATCTGACGTACCTCGATCCTGGTCCAGTTCGTATAAACGAGGTTTTACATCCCCAACTGCTTCCAATTATTGCATTTTTAAAGCCCTTAGAGGCCTGATCAACGACAAAGGCGTAAAAAAAGGAACGAGGGACGCGTGTACGTGGAATATCGACGCGAGTCGGCGGGTACGTCCGAGCCCTTTTAAGGTGCCGAAGGGTATCACCTCCCTCCTGTCGCGACGCTGGCTGAAGAAATTCCGCGCGATAAGAGGGATTCCGGTGGTCTTATGGCGTAACAATGCTGCCAAGCCTGCAGGAACGCCGGCTTCTAATGGAAGGGATTCTGTTTCCTGCCGGGGCTACAGATCGTGCATACTAAAAACTTCATCCGCGGCTACCGTTACCATCCGCGCCGGGTTCTGGCCTTTTGCTACCGCGTTGGCAGCGTCGTTCCGTCATGCTCGCGCCGAGATGAAGTCGCGCCACGCTTCCTGCCGCGTGCGTGGCGTGACCATCGCCGGGATTTTCAACATCGATCAGCAAGGGTCGACGTTCCCTGACCCCGAATTTCCTGATCCCACGGAATTTTCCGGGTTTACGGAGCTGTTAGAGGTGGCGTCGGGTCGCTTACGGAGAATGATTGCACCTTCGGAATTCTAGAAATAGCGTGGGTTATGCTTTTCAAGGTTTTATCGAACCTAGCCACAATATCTTCGAGTCCTCTACTCCTTCTGGAAACCTAAAGGTTAACAGCCTTCCTCGTCCAACGACTCCCTGCGAGTTCGCAGCTGCTCCTCGAATCAGCTCGAATCTCCCCGCATTAGGTCAGCGATTTAATTCGTTTTCAGTCCGCGCCAACGAGGGAAAAATCCGCCTTACAAGCAGCGCCCCGTAATCCAGTCGTGATATCGCCGCACGATAGCGACGCGGCGCCCGATTCGTCGGAGTTACATTTCGGTTAGCAATTAGCCAAGTTAAACGCCGCACGGGCAGCGCGATTCGCGGCGCGGAAAGTTGAGCCGGGAACCGAGCAGGAAGTAAAAGACGCCGGAGCCGCCGCGAGGATCTTGGAAAAAAGAAAACGACGATAGCAAAGGTGGAAGGAAGTCGGGAGAGGCTTTCGTACGTGGGTCCCATATATGGGCTATCTTCGTTGGATGGAGGACTGGTCGAGATCCTTCATCCGCGCGCAATATAGCAAATTGTGCAGCCTTCGAATTCCTTGATTATCAAAGTAAAATATCCTGTTTCATAAGTGACTTAAATTGGATATCGTACTAAATAACACTGAACGAGGAGATATAAAAGGTAAAGAACATATCCATTGAATCTGGTTCCACCTCGGAACGATCTCTCTCCGATTTCATTTCCCCGCGGTTCTCAGTAATTCCCCACTTTGGCTCGCGTGTAACCAAAACCAAGGAAAACACGAGGAAGGCGCATAATTCAAACGAGATTCCACGGGGTTTCGCGTGATTGCGTGGCCCGGCCGCGAAAAGTGCATCTGCGTATGCGCCGAGCGTGCAGCGGTGCGGGTGCAACGCGATGGTCGCTGCTCATTGACATTTAACTTTCGAAATTGAACAGAGAACGGCGGGATGCGGCCTCTCAAACCGCGGCAAAATACCACCAGGCAGATACAGCTAACATTTAAATGCCATTGCTGCCCCGCAAGACGCATGGCTGCGCCGAGATGCGCCTGAAAAGGCTCTGTTCCAACCGCCTCTCGCGTCCTCGTCTCTTCCATCTCCGCGTAAACATTCAGCTGGCAAAATAGTATACTTTCACAATTTTCGTAACGTTTGGTACACACCAATGTATCTATAAATTTGCCTATATTTTGTCCTCATTCGAGAGTACCAAAGTAAATACGATCCTGGCTTACAGACCTCCCTCGTCAACGCTCAATGCCACTCACTAATAGAATTACCGCTAGTAGAGCGACAGAAGGAAGCCATTTCTACTTATGCAACAGACATCAGACCTACATTCGGGGTACTCGGGTCGCCCCCAGCCCAACCCCCGCCGTCTCAAGATCAAGCTGGCATCGAGCGTGGAAAGGTGAAGGATAGAGGGCAGACTTAAGGCTCGATCGCTCACGACGATCCCAAGTCCTTAATCCGTCGACACGTAATGGGACATAATGCGAAATTAGCCGGCCGCTATGTACAGTTACGCATTACGCTAACAAGACTTACTTCCGATTATAGCCGAGTCCCCCCATTGTTCGAAGGGAGCCAGCCAGCGTGCTCTTTAGTGGCCCTGGCTGCTCTCTCTTCGGCTGTTCCCCGTGCGTTGCCCATTTATCTATCTATTCAGCCAGGCTGTACAATGCGCGATAGATTCCGTGTAATCCGGCCATGCACAATGCCTTCAAAAGCCGCCTGGTATCGTTTGGGAATCTGACACCGCGATCTTTTCTGATTTACACCCGCCTCTATTCTCGACGGTGTCACGCAGCTGTGGGACCACCTCGAAACCTCGCGATTTCGAGGGAAGAAAGATCTTGGGAATCTTGTATCGTAGAGATCTCTCGTTCAAAGTTTGCTGGGTGGCAGGAGCCGAGGAGCCCCACGTTGCAAGACCAACCCGAGCCTTGGAAAACTTCCTTGTATCTTAACAGCTCGTGAGTTTTTAAAGCTAAGCGAGGTCTTCGAGACGTTTATTGATTCCAAAGTAAACCTATAGTTCCGTATCATCTTGAGTAACCATTTTGGAAGTCAGATGTATATCCAATCGTTTCAGAAACCTACGAACCTACACCTCAGCGGCGACTGAATTGCCTGACAGCGACTCTGTTCGTCGCAAGCTTGATCTGTTTGTAGATTTAGTACCTACTTCAGTTATCGGTTTATCGCGTGACTGGCACATAATAAGTTACTATTTGCATTGTTTCACCGTTCACGATTCGACGTAGTGTTATTTACACAGATATCTTTTTTCTTCGCTCGACGAACTAGGAAGTGAATTAACCCGGTTCAATTGAATTAAATGTTTGTATTTTCAGGCGGAACGCGAGATCGTGTTGACGTCAATCTTGTCGGGAGAATTGAAAGTTACGGGAGAACCGCGAGCGTATCTAATATAATGGCGTCGGGACTCGTGACAGCGCGCCGCGATTATAATATAGTCGTGATTGAACGTATACAGTTGTCAATCAATGTTACCGCGATCAGCCATTCTGGAAATTAAATCCCACCGCGATTTGACGTATCCCCGGGTCTCAATAACGATCAATTACCGAGGTATCGCCGGGATCGAAGTTCGACGAATTTTAATGGGATACCTGACGCGCGATGTACGCGCACGGGTATTTACGTTTGTTGGCTCATTTCCAGGTATTAATGAGACAAATTGGCTGTGGCGTTAGTTTAGTTCCCACGAGGAGAATTTTTACAGGGTTACTTATACAGGGCGTCTCAATTTCGGAAACCTCCCGAGTACTGAACAAACCACCACAGTAGAAGATTCTCGAGTAACATACCGCCTCGTATACGACATATCTCATCTCAATCTCCGTTGTAACGCGAATTAATGCATACAGAGCATTCCCAACTAGTGAAAATGTTGAGGTATGGCGGTATTACAGTGGGAATAGTGGTGCCAGAGCTCGAGAGGTCGCATTCGTAGTAGCAGAGTGCCGGTGCGCGATTAGCCGCGACGTGGATTGTCAAAAGCTCGGGCAGGCACGTGATGTACCGTTAAGCAGGCGTTCGCCTATCAAATATTCGACCTACGACCTGGCGACGCTCGGCAGCGTGAACGCGGAAATACAGGTACGCGCGCAACCATAGGCTCGCGAATGACCTTACGCGGAGTCCGTTTGTCTCTTTGCCTGGAGACTCACCGACGGAGGCTCGCTTTCGATGGGATAATCGCGGATTCCACGGATACAGTGATTTACGATCCCGCCTGCTCGTCGATGCAAGACGAATTTCGAGGCGACGAGAAGCTGCGCGTCGCGAGATTTTAATCGTATCCCTCCTCCTTTAACATTCTTCTACTCTCCACGGGCATTTCAACTCGCGGGAATTTTTCGCCGGCACCGTACTTGCGGTACAAATGGCCTCTGGAATCGAAAATTCAATCGAATTCAAATGAATTTCCTTCATTTTAAATGTAGAAAATTTCAATGAATCTATGCAAGGAACACCAAGGAATTATTTTCAAATGTTTTTGTTATCCCTGAAGAAGAGCCCAAGAAATTTAACTCCATCTTTAAATCATTTCAAATTAAATACACGCGCGTGGAAAGAAAAAGAGTACCTGAATAATTATTAATTTTCTAATCATTTCTTGCTTCCAACGACCAGGCTATTTGATCGTCGAGAAAGACGATTATCCTTAGCAATTCTTCGCGGATGCATGATTGCGGTGCTGCGGGAATTATACGAATTATAAATGTCTGGGATGGTTGTTTAATTGTTACGGAGGGCCATCATTCGCGTGAATCGTTAGCCGGGCCGCGATTGCGTCGTTTAGGAAATTGTTTAGGTATCATAAGTATCGTGAGCGTTCGTCCAACCGTGTGTCGGCTCGTTATTCGCGTGAATTGTTAAGCGACTTGTAATTACGCGACGATGGGAGAAAAATTACTTGAATTATATATGTCTTGGACGGGCACTTTATTGCCGGGAATATTGAACGGTACTTTCCATTTCTCCCATTGGTACTTTTCATTATATTCGTCCTAGCAATTCTGGCTACGATTGCAATAACGGTTCATAACACGGAGGTACGACGATTTCTTGCGAATTCGCGACGATATCAATTATTTCGTATTAATCAATTTCAACAGCTCGATTCTAATTAAATTAAAGACTCGGCGATATAAATTTCATTTCTATGATCTACATTGCAACTGTAGCACAACAATTCTAACCCTGAACCTCAGATTCTAACCTAATTCAACCACCCAGCCCTACCTTGACATCCCGAAGCGCCAAGTTCATCGAAACTGTACATCCTGGTGCCCCTCGCCGTCCCCTTCCAGGAACAGCGCGTATCTCGGTGTTCAATGTTCGCAAAAACGTTCCTTTATCGCGTCCCTCCTCGCTTCCACTTCACGTTCCTCGATAATCATCCTTCGTAAAATTCCCTCTCGACTCCAGGAAGAAGACTCGGGGCAAGCTCGAAGAAAGAGGATCAGCAGTCGGTCAACGTCGTCGCTTCAGCGGCGCAATAGAGAATTCAAATAAATCGCTAATCGCGAGCATTTATCCTTTCGCGCCGGTGACGTACGGAGTGGCGAGTATGCGGTAAGCCCTCTGCTTTCCTCCTCCCTCCGTGAGGCGCTCGACTTCCTCCTCCTCTCGGCGAGTGCGTCTTCATCGGTTTTATACGTGGGCACCTTTGACCATTGGCGCCGTCGACCTGCAAAAACCGCTCGCGAGGGCACTGTTCATCCCGTTACCGTTCCTTTGTGCTCGGTGTCGTCTACGTAACGCAACTGGTGTCTTCCTGGGATTCGAAGGGTGGCGCGCGTCCCATATGTGCTGGGTTCTCGATGGCAAAGAGACTCTTTGCAGAATTTCATATTCAATGGCTACAATTGTATCATGGTAAATCTATACCTCAGTGATGTTCCCATAACAATTAAATCGAAGTAAAGGAACATATCGAATCTATTTTGCATAGGGATCAGTTTGCATTTGCCCGTCTGACCAATGACAGAATGAATCTACTTCGAGACTGACTTCATCCCATTACCGACTTGGGACCCATCCAGTACTGTACTGCACAACTTTACAACACCTTTAGAAGTTGAACATATCAGAATAAGAGGAATCTCGGGCAGAAAACAGTTACAACAATTACAAAATCACGATCTACTCAAACGTCGAGTGTTCAAGGGACCCTCTGGCCAGCATACCAACACGAGCTTGAACCTAGAAGACAGTCGACACCCACGTCAAATTTCCAGCAATGTTACATGGAATGACTGTCAGGAGGTCGAAGATTCCGTGGAAAGTCAGGGTCAAAAGGGGGGGGGGGGTGGGAGACCCGGCAAAAGGCTGCGCCTATGCGTTCAAACCACTCCTTTAAACGAGGCAGCATCGAGCACTGGGGCCCCTTGGCTATCGAGAAGACCCGAGACATGGGTAGGGGGGCAGGAGGGGTGGGGGCACGGGAGAGGGAGGCAGAAAAATGAAAAAGTCACCGATGCCATGCGAGCGACGTGACCTCTCGTCGGTGACCCCGGACGAACCGGCCGACGACGACGAGGAAAGGGGGAATGCCAGACCTCAGGCTACGTTCACAGTTCGCCGAAAAAGGCATGCTACACAACCGGCACGCCGATTGTGTTGACCGGTCAACGTGCCTCCTTTGACAGTCGCCGTCTCTCTCTTTTCCTGGTCGCGTTAATTTATGGCCGATGCAAATGGAAATATTCACCCGTACGACTTCTTCACGAGGAGAACTTGTAATTCGGAGCCTGAAGCCTTCTATGCTTTGCAAACTCCTTGGTGGCGCCATTTTGTGGATTATAAGGAAGAGTGAAATGTGAAGGAGTATTTAAAATGGGGGGTGTTTGTTTTTTCACCTATAATTGGAACGTGCGAATTAATGATCGTGCCTACTAAACCCTCCTTGCTATTTTCTGATTCACGATCAAGAATTCCACACTTTTCTCAAAGTGTACTTCGAAATGGAGAACTTGGTACCTCCACCCATAATTGAACCGTGTGACTCGATGATGGCAGAAGATAACCGTTAGGTGCAGACTGTAGCTATGGGAGCTGAATCATAGAATGAGATACTTGTCTATTCCTGGGACAGTTTTTATGTTTTGAGGATGACCTTGTTTCTGCCAAGGACAATTGTCGTTTCAGAGGCTAACGCTAGTCACGAAGGAATAGGACTATTGATAAACCTATCATTAAAACGAACTGAATGAAGCTTCGACACCCTTTTCATACCTCGAAGGTGACTTTCTTTTGATCGAGAGTGACACGCTGATAATAGTTGCATGCTAGAGATTAATGGTACCCATTGGCAAACGAATAGATGGACTATAAATCTAACCCAAAAGAAAATTGAAACGCGAGTAAAACGAAATTAAACGGTAAGTTAATTAAATACTATCGGCACCGTTATTAACAAAGTCAGTTATTAAAAATTTGCAAACCTTCCATTATTAACCGTTCCCACCTATGATCTCAAAGTTAGTACGTTCAGCAAGCACACGCTACCTTGCCAGTTCCAGTGTCAATAATATCGCATCTTTATTGCCCGAGGATCATGAAAGGTTACGAATGCATCCTGTTGCAATAAACACGCACCGTTATCGCCAATAATAAAATCTAGGGTAACCATTTTATTCCCGTATCGAAACACGTTTCATTAACACTTCTGTTCGACCCGAGGATAGGTCAGCCCATTCGTTCGCGTTAACGTTAACGCCATCAAGGAATAATATAAGTAAGAAAAAAAAAAAACAATACTGCCTACATGGAAACGGAATATACCGTGGAAATGGAAATATAAATGTACAGTTACGGGTACAACGGCGCACCTATATCCTTTCATCAATCTAACCTAGAACTTGGCGGTCGACCTTGCGTCGATCGAAGCGCCATCACGATAACAGTCGTTCAACCTCCCGCGGAGTTTCGTGCGATCTCCTCGCTACGCAGAGACGTTTTTTAACGCGACCGGCTACCTAACGACGAAGGAGGCTCGCATGGCGGTAAACTCGCCACTCCGATCCGAACGGAAAAAGTCTCGTGGGGACGACTGCCTATTTATCCATTCCTAGTACGACTCGTTAGTCTCCTTCGACTTTCTTGACTTCCTGATTGCCTTCCCAGTCCGCCGTATCGTGTACCTGCCTAGCCAGACAAATTCCGGTCGTTAAAGCTCAAGTGTCCCGTCGTTTCCACGCGCGTGTGAACCGCGTGAACCCCGAAGACCAAAGCTCGTACCCTCTTTAGAGGGGATGGCGAGGAACGAGTAACGAGCCTTGCGGGCCAAAAAGGGAAAGTTTTACTATTGCTACAGCCTCTGGAGTGTTCCTAATTTTTGTACACGAGGAATCAAAAGTTTCTTGCTCTATAATTCTATAAGGGAGATGATAGTTTGAAAAGGAAACTCGAGTGATCAAAACATTCCTCCTCGACGTACATATCCTCCCTCTGGGCCAGCAAGGGCGAAGATTCTGCGATCAACGAATCAATTTATCGACGCGTGACAGCTACTACCGCGAGAACCTCTCACGTCGATCACCATTTTAATGGCTCGATCATGGAACCATGCCCATAACGGACTGTAGTAGCGGATGACTCCAAGATATCTCACGACAATGTGGGAAGATATCCGTTCGCGATTCAGGCCGCGCCGTCAGGATTGTTAACGAACAAGAAATTAACCCGTCCCAGCGGATTTACGCGGCGTTTCTTCAAGGCGTGTCTTTGACCCTGGAGGGCGGAACTCCTCCCATATCGGCTGGAAAGAAATCCACGGAAGGAATGACTTCTGGCCGTAATTAAACCATTGACGTTCGAGGTACCGTAAAGGGTCAATCCGCGTTGTCTAGGTCACGGTAGTCGGTTGGACGTGGAACGCAGCCAGCGAGCGGCTTCGCATAACTGCGAATAACCCATTAGCGGATGATATTCGTCCGAACGGCAGCGAACACTGACAAGTGTTCGAGAGTGGTGGAAGCCTGACGAACGCCGTGGTATTCCGAGGATTTCCCGTAACCCGTGACTGGACACGGTCACCGATTAATCTCCTCGCGGATTGCTCGATTCAATTCGCGTTCCTGCTACCGCGCTTATGGCTTGTGTTCCTCCAGGAAAGTTATTTCTAGCGTCGGGGTAGAATCGAGGTGAAAGGTGTCTCCTGGGATCCTCGAGGAGAAATTTTCTTATGGTAGCAGGCTCAGTTAGAATGCCTCCTGTATTCCGACGATTTCAAACGACTTCGTCAACCTAATCGGCCGGGGACTGTTTAACGGGTTTGCCTGGAATATGCTGACAAGGAAATAATTAATACGTAACGGTAGGTGTTGGAACAATTGTCGGGGATGAGGATATTGAGGGAATTGTCCGATGGCTCAGATTGTACCGAAGGTATGGTAGTTGAGTGTCCTCTCTCAGGACTTCATATCCTTGGGCAGGATATCCTTACAAACACCTGTTACTTCGGAGTCGTGAAACGTGTCATTCAATCTCCTCCACCATCGAGATCCTATCTCTAATCATTCCTCACAAAGCAGCATGGTAGATTTTATCTTTCCACTATCCTCCTCCTAGCAACGTAGTCTTCGAGTTGAGCTTCCCAAAGTCGAAGGATTAACTATCCACGAAGAAGATTCAACCGAAGCTGTCCATCAAATTTCTGACAAGCCATCGAATGTATCTGACTTCCTTCTTTAAGCGTTCAGGAATAGTAGAGATAAAATAACTACAATATTGACATGGCCATTTGGTACTCTGTTGCTGACCTAACCAATCCTAGATCTAACCCAGTCCCTTCTACCCCAAATATCCTATTCCCAATCACTGTGCTGTAAGTAACATAGTAGCTACTGCTCTCCCGATTTCCCTCTTCGACAACCTCAGCCTCCAACCTCCCTCAAGCATGAATCTTCAACTCAAAGGTCAACGTGTCTATCCCTAATCATTCGTACGAAAAGTAAGAATACCAAACTAGGAAGATCGACGAATTCTCAACGGTCAAGCTCTCACCAGCAAGGACTGCAGCTCGTGGGTTGGGCCAGCCTCCCTCTATAAATTTCCCGTCTAAAAATCAATCGACGCTTCCCGCGAAATTGTCCTACATCCCAGGTCTGGTGTTTCTCGTTCCTGCTCGCTCCGTCACGGGGCATCCTCGCGGCGTCTCTGTTGCTACGGGCAAACAGGCACGGCCGCCAGCTCTACCGACTGGCTGTCAGTGTACCTGCCGACCAGACAAATTCCGGCCATTAAGCGTTCGAACGTCGTCGTGGCGGCTGTGAACCCGCTCTCCTAAGGCCCCCGTGCGCCGTGGAATATAATGGTGGACCGTGGATTGACCCTTGCGGTACTCCCACCATCGCCAGCGCCGAGGATCACCTACACGCGCGTCCCCTCTGCGACCACAATCGCAGACACCGTGCGGCTTGGGGCCACCGACGCACGACCACCACCATCAACCGCCAGTGTGTCTCAGAGGGGCCCGTTGAGGCCTCGAGACGCGCCACGACGCCTATACGCTTCGCGACCGAGCTGTACGTGCCGGGGTCATATTCTCATCGGCGATGCATGGCCGCCGTGGTTGTCGTTGGGTACAGTCGACCGAAACAGTTCGTCCTAGACTCGCTCGTGGAGGGAAAAAGGCAGCTAACCCGAGAGGGACTGCTTGGCCCGATAGAAATCTGATCGCTCGTTACCTGTTCCCATCCCACCCCCACCCCCCACCTCCTCGCGAGCCGCGTCAGAGATATCGTGACCGTTTTTGCGCTGGGTCATTGGGGTTCAGCCGAACGATGCATCCGCGGCTTTTTGCTCGAGTCCTCGTGGGGGAATACCCGGAGCAAGTGGAGCAGACCGATGGTGCAGGGTGTGGAGGATGTGGAGTGGCGTTTGAGGATAGTGGAAAGAGTGGTTATGATCTAGATACTGGTAAAATGGTGAAATAGTTGATGACGAAGGGAGTTCGAGGGTGGCCTCGATCTTATACCTATGGCAGGTCAAATTGAGGGGTGTAACTGACCTTGGATGCTCTTGATCCATACCGAATGATCTCGAGTTATAGATTATTGTATTACCCTGTTGGAAAACACTGAATTTATATAATCTGATTTATACAATCTTAATAGTGTAGTTTTTCGAAGAAAACTGGTCTTTCTTCAGTGTCGGTAATTTTTCAATTTTCTGTCCTCGATCGTGGACACCAGGGTTAATTTACAACACATCCTGAACCGTATATGGCTGTACTGAAACAACGTTAAAAAAATATGTAGCCAGCTCTCCGTCTACCCTTTCGCCAAGAAAAAAAAAAAAAAAAAGCGGAGGGAACACGACGATCGATTGAGTACTTTTCACGATCCATTAACTCTGGAAGTAACAGACCATTCTTCTTAACGCGATAATACGTTCACGGTGTCGCGTTCTGAAACGACCGGATGTTAGCGAAACGCAAGCCCCCAGTTTGGTAAAACGATACAAACTGAAGAAAAGGGGGGGCGTGTCATTCTTTCCTTACACGTCGTACATATTTTCCTCGGACCAAATCCGACCAACGAGAATTCAATCAAGAGATGAGAAAAGGTATAAAAGGTATAAAAATTGAAGGCACGCATCGAATAGATAGTAAAACAAATTTCCCGTTTAACGTTCCTGCATAATCGAGACTAAACAGTGAAGTCATCGACCCAGGATGCTCGACGCGAGAGGAAAAAGGTCTGATTAAAAACGCGTTAATTGATCGCCGATGACTCGATGAAAAATACGGATGTCTCGACTCACCGACAACGTTGGCGCTCTCTCCTCGTTGCTCGACTCTTCAAGTTGCGTTTCGCTCCTGAAATGAAAAGAACAGAACATGAAGAACCAGTTCCCGATCGTTGTAATTTAATAACACAATTTATACATTATTTAATAAATGAATATAATGTAAAAGATTTGGAATATTCCCTCCTGTTTCCATAATAAGACCAGTTATTTGACCTATCCGACCTTCGCGCAACCATCGCACAGGTTGACCTCGTCGACTACTTTGCAAACTCCACTTCCTACTACCCAACGAATAATTTCAATTAGTTCCGCCCCGTAGATTGATGAACAAACAAACGAAATAACTCGCTATCGGTGGAACACAAAGCCAGAGAGAGATGGAGTCTGGAGCCGGCGTTAACGAGCCATTTACCCGTTACGCCTTAATTTGTCCAACCGTGCATGCTTCCCTAACGACGATCAATCGTCAGAATTAACTTTCTGCTTCATTTGCGGCCTCCGAGGATCGTTAAACCGACGAGAGGCTGCCGGCGAGCCAACCTACGATTAGATCCACCGCGAACTTGGCGCGCGCGCGCTCAATCCTTCGAATATTAATCTTTGGTTCGGCGTCTATTATCCGAACACCTGTGACCGTTAGATCGTGGGGTGGTCCCTCATGCAAATTGATCCGCAATCAAGCTAACTCTCGACTAGCTGCGTTCGTGATTCACTTGTAGCTCGAGAAAAAATTGAGTGGGTTAAAGATTAAAAAAATTCCTGGATGGGAACATGGTGGATGAGGCTTGAGATTCGAAGCTAGAGATTCTCGTCTTCTAGGAATCCTCCTGGAAATTGGAGGAAAATAAAATTGATTAGAATCACGGTACTTCGTCTTTAAAATAGAACGCGCTAGAAATTACGAAAATCTTCTGTCTCTCTTGTGAAGATTTTCTTCTTTTTAAGTTTGTCTTGCATACACTCTTACAATAATCTTCTCTGAGAAGATTCGCTTCATTCGTTCCACTTAGAAAGCCATTTCTCAACGTCACTCAAATTCCCTTATCAAATTGAAAATCCTCATAATCGTTCCCAATATTGCCAATGCTTCTTCGTCCACTCCAAGAACGCGACACCGCGTGTCGGCAACAGGCTCGGTTCGCACTGGATTATCCAAGTAGAAAATGTAATGGAACGAGTAAAGTTTGCGGTCACGCGTCGTTGAATCTGGCTAGAACCGGCAGCAGAGAGCAGAGAAGGCACGAAGCCAGGGAAAGAGAGACAATGCCGTCGACGATAGAGCACCAGGCGCGATTAGGTAACCGAGAACCGTATCGACGTGCTCGGACCTGGCAACGAGTGGGTGTAGGATACACGTGCAAGAGGGGTGGGAAAGAGGGTTAGATAGGTGAACGCATTGGTCAGATAACGCGTTTTACATGGGCTCGTTCCAGATTCCGTGGACCAGCCTAGTTTCCACAGGAGTTTCCATAAAACGTCTTCGACTGGCCCTGAGAAAGAGAGATGTAACCGCTCGCCTCGATTTTCAACGCGAAACCGGAGAGGGTGGCGAGGAACACCTCGAAGCGAAAGAATCGAAGTGATTCGCAGACACGAGGGGAGCGGATGGGTCATTAAATTCCCTCGTACGCGATTATCGGGGCAACTCTTCCTCCGTTTTCCGTTTTATCTGCCGGCTGGATCCCGTGTTCTCCTGGTCGGCCGTTCGCGTTTCGCCTTCGCGAGATCGTCGCGGATAGATACCGCCGCTTGGAAACTCCGCAGCCCGCTCCGCGAGAACCGCCACCAGAGATAGAAACGCGCGAAACGCGCGTTTAAAGACTCGGACAAATTGAGGCCGGCCGGAGCGTGTCCGCCTTCGAGGCGCATTCTAAAGGCGCGCGGGAACGCGCGTATAAATATGCGAGCACGCAGCCGTGTGGGCCGTGTCTTTGCACGCGAGCCTGGTTTCCTTTTTTCGGGGCCCCGACGGTTAACTGTATGTCACAGAACCTCATGGAGGGAGGCGGGCGGCACGCAGCTCTGGGAATTTAGAAGGTGCGCGACGCAACATTGCGCGCTGAGAGTAGCATGCACAGGTTTGACGATCTCGTTCGATCACATTGCTGCCACGTTTGAAGATCGCTATTAAAACCGAAGATACGTGCGGAACCGAAGTACAATAACTACTTACAGATAGCTTTTCGCCGCCCGACAATATATCCGCAAACGTTTGATCTAATCTGAGCACGTCTATGGAAACGAAAGTACAGAATTCTGATTGTATAATAGAAGAGCTTCGAGAATAACGGCGCTAAAAAGACAATGTTACTGGCACTGCGTGCAACGAAACACGACGAAAAGGAAGAAAACCGTGGCTCGCCAGCGAGTGGTTATCTGATCTAAATTTTCTGAACACCGCAGCGCCGCGGAACACTATCATTTTCAACGCGGCGAAGGTGTCTAATGGTGGTATAATAGCGGACGGATTTGACTCGAGAAGGGGAACGGTCTTAGGCGACCGCGCGGCAATAAACGTCAGTGGAAACGGCTGAAGATTAGCCGAGATAAATCTAATTGACCGCGGTGAAATAAGATAATAAGTGCATAAATATCTATCGGGCGTCATTGTTGTCAGCGAGCCAGGCAACGAATGAAAGCAATCGGACGCAATGCGTCCTCGCCTGTGTGTCGGTAGTCAGCTCAACGCTCGACGATGCGCTACCGAGAGATGGTTTGCCAGATGGATGCAAAGATACGTCGGACAAACGAGTAATAATAATCTTACTCTCTGTCAATCCAGCCTTGTATCTCGTTCCATTGAAAACCTAACCGTCGCGCGGGCTCTATCGATCCCCTTTGTCTGGAACAAAATCTCCCATTCCACTGGGAGTTTTATACGCGGTATTAACGGGCCAGCCTGCTCCGTTTCACTCTCGCCTCTCGAAACAGTTATCTGGAACATCTATTGGAAATCGTTCCGGATGACTGGTGGAAAATGGCCGCCTGCGTCCAGCGAAAGACACTTCAATTATCCCGAGCCGCTATTGGAAATCCCATTACCACCTTTTTTCCCCTTGTTAGGGCATTGCCAAATAACGATTGAATTCTACGGAGTACCCGCGATTACCTAGCGTTTCCAGTTTCCATCTCTAGCAGTACCTAGTTCCTGCGCTTCGCTAACGGGGTAGAGCTCTCCGAGAGCCTCGCACTGGCGCGAACCGCTCACTTTCACCGACGAAAACGACGAAAAACGAGCATCGTCGAAAAAGAAAATCAGAAGGGGTCGAATAAATTTCCTGAGCGAGATCGTCGAGCAGAAAAGAAGAGCGCGGACGCCGTGAAACGAAATACGAGGCGCGCCATGATATAGTGGAGGGAAAGGTTAAGTCTCGAACTCCGTGGACGATACGTTATATCGTAGTACGAAAACTAGTAGGACAACATGACTCGTAGCTGCCTGGAGGGTTCCTATTATACGACCAGACTATCCAAGTCATTCCCAATGGCAGGATTAAACGTATCTCGAATGAAATTGGTACTACTTGCAACATTGAGCCACATCGTCGCGTATCGTACCTGCGTTCGTGTACGATTCTCTCCCTCGTTCGCTCCTTCTCTCTCCATTTAACCCCCCATCTAATCCTCTCTCTCTCTCTCTCTCTCTCTCGTTCCATCTAGCCGGCTGGCTAGCAGCAATAAATATGCTGATTAAGCGGCAACATACCGCCGGTTAATTTGCAGTATATCAGTATCCAACAGTGCATTTTAATTGGTCGTGAAGCATTATTGCAACGTATAATCAATGACGCTACACATCAACGACGATCCCTATTAACGCTTAGAACACGGACGAGCGGGAATCCCGGAAAAATCGGCCGAGCCGCGCGGTATTGAAACCAAAGCGCCCGTCCCACAGGCGCGACTTTGATCGAGAGCGCAATACTTTAGCTTATTCCCAGCGAGCAGCCTCGCGCGCGATGGGATGCTTCTACACGGACGCGAATAGAATTCGAGGGGAACGCGATACTCGCGGATATCGAAAGGGAACTTGGGGACTTTCACGAGCTGACAAGTCCAAGAATTCTAATATTCCAATTGAGAGAATTTTAGAATTTTCCGAAGTCTCAAATCGAACAAGTTGGAAGGAAATTTCCAAATTTCCATCATGGAATTACAAGAGCGCGCGGAGCGCTTTCGCTCTGGTAATTACGATTAACTATTATCATCTCAGCCAGGTTGTGTCAGGCTTGCTCCGTAATGCCGAAGTCGACGTGTACAATGGCGCGGCGTAGCGTTGCACAACTGTCGTTGCAGAGTCGCAGATTTCGTTGCAAAATCGCTAAAAGGTCTGCGCAGCCGACAAGAGCGCGACACCAATCCTCGTTGCAACCTTGAAGCGTCGAAGCCTAGATGCACTGGCGAGCGTGAGACTCCGGCCTATTTAGCTGCATCGGTGCACTTTACCGCGAGGGGGGAAATCGAGATCGCGATACTTTTCATCGTTTCACAATTGAATAGATCATGCCTTGATTCCCGCCCCAGAATTCCGCTACGGCCCGCACCGATCGCGATCGCTTTTAATTACGCTGAAACGGAAGCCGCGTTTATAATATTTGACTCCATCGGACAAGACACGATTGCGCGACAGGCTGTCCATTGTTCTCGGCTTGATCGAAGCCATCGGTCTCGCAAACTAGTTTCTGTCGATCGGTGTTAACAGATGTTTACATTCCCACTCGAGTATCCCGTCTAGCTCCGACTTTCAACGTTCGAGACTTTTACAAAGTCCTCCATTTCTATAAACCGAGGATGTTAGGCTTAATGGTCGTTTTAGTGTAGGGATATCTTCTAATAATTCTTGCAAAGTGAAGACATTAAGCTGTCATTAACCGGCTAAGAAAATAGCCCAAAGAAAGAGGATACTCTCGATAGGAGTACACTCTCGAAACACTCTGACCTTCTGCCGCTCGGCGATCGCTGAAGATCGTTATAGACCCGTTCTGAAATCGATTCCATTAGCCTTAAGTGGCGTCAATTATCGTTCATCGCGGAATTAATCTCGCTGGCAAAATTCCACGGCAATAATAGTCTTCGTGTATAACCTAGTGACTCTTTGTTACCTGTGTCTGGAGGCGATACGGTTTCCAATGTTTCCATAGATACGCTGTTATATGAGGTGTCACAGAAACGTGGACGATTGGTGGTTGGATTACATCATACAGAAACAATGTGTTATAACATTCATCTCTCTGATAGCTAACAGTTATCGATGCTTCAAGAAGCAGGACTGATTGAAATTCAACGTTAATTCGGTCGATATCGAAGTCCGTCCGTGCACTAATAAAAATCTAGTTAATCCGACAGTTCGTAAAGGAACGAACAGGACAGGTCTGTGGCGTATCTATTCCCAGGTCACGTATCAGTTGTCACGCTGCTGACAAGGTGTCAGCCACCGTGCAGTATGACTAACCACGAAAGAAGCTACCGATTACCAACTACAGCAGAGAAAACTTCTGGAACGATTAGCTAACAAAGCTCACTGAGATTTCTTCGTGTCCTCTGGGTAGTTCGACTTCAGAATTTCAAATGAGCATCTTTGACCACTGGGGACCGCAGCCTAGGTCACCTCCCCTTTTCATAAAAGCCAATAGACGTCGTTAATCTTTTCCTTATCTGCTAAAGCTTCGCGCAGCTCTTCCTGCTTTTCCGGTTAAACCTTTCCCGAGTCTCGTAACCTGTTCTCAATGCAACCTCTCGTGATTGGTATCTTCTACTCTTAAACGAATTACTTGAGATAATCTCGTTCAATGTATTTGAATTAATAAACGTTACGGGACTGTTTATTATCCGTCATCTCGAATTAGCTGTGCTGTGCAGTATCGACGATGTCACGAGGGACGTTGTCACCTGGCATCTATTTATGTATCTTGGTTTTCACCTTCAATTTTCATCTTCCCCCATGTTCTCACCCTTTACATTAACACTCTAACCTCGCGAGGAATCTTGAGCTTCAGAAGACAGATTCTCTATCCACCCTGTTACTTAGACCACTGAGCTCCATAACTTCATACTTTCTTCCCCGACCTCTTCGCACGTATTTTATTGTTACATGTTAAGAATCCAAAGCCCGACGATGAGTCTTCTATTTACAGGCTCCATTCGCGAGACCATACGTCGAAGTAAACCGTGTCGATTCCACAATTTCGTATGCGATCGAATCCTTGCCATCGCATTCCCCATCACTCCGACAGGTCTCGTGCCATTGCTTGGTAGCAGAGAGAAGGGAAACATCGGCCTCGCGGGCTGGCGATAGAGTTGCTCCATAGTTTACCGACTCCTGTCGTCCGTTGAAATTTGTACACCGTCGTGGCGGGACACCCGGTACGCGGACCGACTCGTTGCTCAACTTGTCTCGCAAGAGCATAACCTTTGGAGAGACGGACCGACGACGCCGCGGATAGAAAGAGAAAGGCGGGGAAAAAGCCAAAGGGAAAGAGGGTACCGTGCATAGGCAACTCGCAATCATCGTCGTCGGGATACCGAGAGCCGCGTTACTGCACCCTGACGACGGTTACCAGCTTTGCACGAACATTTGAAGGTAGACTAGGTTTGAGATTGTTTGACTCTGTTTGAAAGACCTTTGTGAATATTTGACGACTGGTATTGGAAACAAGGATACCCAAGCTATGTAACTATGACACGCTTTCGCCAATAATGGAAGGAAGAAAAAAACACAAGAATTCTTGACTTCGAAAATGGCGGAAAAATCACG
>NW_026534596.1:0-26855 GCF_026225885.1 Hylaeus anthracinus
CTTCTTCTTCTTCTTCTTCTTCTTCTTCTTCTTCTTCTTCTTCTTCTGGGTGCTCGAGGGCCTCTGCTACCGTCGTTCCCTGTTGCCTCTGCTCGTCGTTTGGCTTCCTTCGACTGCTTTTTTCTTTCTTCCTCCACGCGGGAGTGCGTGAAGCAGAACGAAACGAGGGTACCGGCTCCGTGTCGGCTTTCGACTCGGTCCTTCCTTTAGGACGGCCCTGATCCGCGTGAAAAAGTTGCCGAGATCGGTATCGGGCCGCGACGCTGTTGCAGTTTTTAACTGATATGCATTTTATTCACCAGGTCCGATCTTCACGGTGAAACTGGACATTTATGGAATATTTGTTCAGATGAAACCAAAAATAGCGTTGGGAAGGACTCCATTTTTAAACAACTAATTTTTTCGATGGTCTGAAGAGTACATTAGTATTCTATTAGTATAAGTGTGTACGGTACGTCCACCGTCGATGAAATAGCAAATTAACAATTTCGAAACACGTGTTCGCCGTTGGTCGTGAAGCAATCCTCCTCTGACGGCACGAGAATCAATTTAGCAAAGGCCAAGCGACCACCGATCTGGCGTTTTTTATCTGCGGTCAATATTACTCAAGTTTCGTCCACATTATCTTTTTGCGCGAGTACGGCAAAGAAGATGACGGTTTCAGGTGACAGTCGTTTTCCCGCGCCGTGAGACGTTCGCGAATCGCGAGTATCGAACCTCCGCCCTATCACCAGGCGTCGAACTCAGGCGCAATTAAAGAGCCTCGCTTGACACTCTACAGATTATGTTCATAATTTTTCTTGGGGAATACTATTGAACACGATATCGATTTCAAAGATTTTATACATGTTTATGTTTGTTTATGTTTGATTAAAGTATAGAATTCACGAACCACGAATTATTTTTGATAAATCTAATGTCACTTCTTGTTTCTCCATTTTCCAGCTAACGCCTTTCACTACTGAGCTTAAATAAAGGCCAATTGGGGCATTGTTTGCACGATCAAATTACGGGGTACAACGAGTCTTTATGTAACTTTCGCGTTCGGAGCAGCGCGAAAGTTTGAGGAGATAGGCACTCGTAAAATCCAGCCCTGCGAGGAATTACGCTATCGTCGAAAAACGATCGTTTCGCGCTGTTTCGCTTCCACGTAGGAATTTGACGTTGTTTCCATTCCACGGATGTTTTTATTTCTCTGTACCACGATAATTTCCTTGAATGAAATTGGTTTCTAATTATTCTGTTCCCTTGAGAAATACAAGCTACTTAATTGTTTATTATTTTAGTTAGAATCGTTATTAAGTAATATTAAAACCTCGGTACTTACAGATGGTAATCTTTGAAACCCGTTCAAATGAAATCCAGGCCGTTTTCCCCAGCAGAAAAAAAAATCGTAAATCAGTCCGATGGTGAAAGATTTCTCGATCGTCGGCGAGGATCGAGTCAGAGGAGGAATACAGTTAAAATAGAGATCGTGATTTTTCTTAATTCGAGTAATTTCCCGGGCTTTTTACCGCGGTCGTCCCGTCCGTGGCATTTCCTGGTTGCGATCGATCAATTCCTAGCAAGATATCGATAAACCCGGCGCGGTAGAAACGATCCTTGTAAAGAGTAATCAGACGAGATCTGGGATCGAGATCCTCGCTTACATAACGTCCAGTCCATCCAGAGGAGAGGAGAGATCTTTGTCGTTTGGTTAAACATCCCGCTCTAACGATCGACCGTTCTCTCTCGCTTCCATCCTGTCCGACTCGAGCCTGTACGACGAATCGACGATTTCAGAAATGATTGCCAGACGTACGGCCGCGAATCAACGCGTCTGCGATCAAGGATCTATCGGTGAATCGACTTTCGAAGAAATAAAAAGAAACAACAGTGAAATAGTTCTCCGATTTCTTTTCCATGCTCATTTTTTATATAACTTCTTCGATTTTAGACAGATTTTCCAAAAATCGTTGGTTTGTTTTAAAGCTGAGGGTCTAAAAAATTGATTGGCACAGAAACAGGGATCGAAAAGGAATGAAGGTCTCCATGAAAAGATTCACCGAACCATGACAGAAACTACGTTTAATAGAAAGACTAGAAACAGTGAAATTCTATAAATAGAATAATAAGCAGCCACAGATAATTCCAAAGGGCAGACACGATGCGGAGAGTGCTACCAGAAATAGCGTTACAAGGGTCCGTGCAACACGACGCCATTGCTAGAAATGGCGGAAGCTCGAGCAAAGCTGTTCACGTTTCCACGGCCTTCGATTACCGTGCGAAACAATGGAATACGAACTTTCCTTGCTTTCAACGACGTCTCGACCGCTGTTTCAGCGGTTGTGACGCGAGCATTATCTAACTGGCTCGGCTACGCCAGAGGAGATCTCAGCCTCTCTCTCCCTCTTTCTCCAGCAGCGCCTAAGTAACCCACTAAACTACAAGAGCGTCGAGGAACGAGGACAATGGATCCTCGAGAGTCGCGGCTCCAGCCTCGTCGTGGAACCGCGCGTGCAGCCAATTGCATTATGGAGAAAGCTAGCCCAGGATTTTGCGTCTTGCCCCCCCTCCGTCCCTGCAAACCACTCAACTTATCCTGCTTTCGTCCCTGACTATTATTAACTCGCCAAGAAGGGTTGGAAAAACGTGTCGCGACGAAGATTGCGACGCGAAGGAGCCGCCTGCCCGAGAGACCTTCCACAGTGGTTTAAGGAAACTTTCCTCTAGTTTCCTCGATAATACTAGTATATTCCTAGAGTCATCTTTGAACAAGCAGACTCATTTCTAAGACACAATTTCATTAAAATCCAAGAGTCTCGCCTCCTCTTCCAACATATCCACTGTTATTGAAGAAGCGATTCACCTCCTAGAGATGTCGCCCAATTTCCTATAATGGGAAAAGCTCGAGAAGTGTTGCGATTTGCGAAAAATCTCGACAGCGCTCGGATGCTGTAATGGAATAGCAATGAAATGGAGACTGGAGAGATTCGAGGAGAATGAAACGGTGCAGCAATCGGGCATTCGGTTACCTTTCGAGGCATCGATTCACCTTTCTCCATTCGCGGGCAGAAATATGTCGTGTAAATGGCAAGTAAGGTCCGTGTAAACGGTCCCCATGCGGAAGGTGATATAGGAGATCGGTCACTCGCCACTTAACCCCGCGGATCAGGAAGTCGTTTTCTATCTGGCCGACAAGCTGCGCTGCGTGAAAGGGAATATCGAGAGTGAACGCGGATCGTGGACGAAGGGAGAGTAACAACGCTGGTAAAAACATTAACTACGGGCCGCGGATGGCATGCAGCCGCGTATTTTATTCAAATAAATCGAACCTGCGCTACCTATCCAAGTAAAACGCTGAACAATATGACGCTGTACGCGATGACAATATGGTAACGTGACAAGATGAAGATACGACAAAGTGGTGTTACGGCGCGATGAAGATACGATACACTGACGATATAACACAGTTACAAAAATGAAGGCACGACCCTGCGGATGGTAGTATAACCATACAACGAGGTAGAATACGATTGCTACGACAACCAAGATCGTCATCTACGATAAACTATAAGACAGGTGCCAGATTGAATTAAGAACGACTAAAAAAATTGTGATCGATGAATACCGTTTCCGAAGCACACTCCACGACACGAACACACCATTAGGCCCCGCGAGGAATTCCATCAAACCGCCTCGGCGGCCGTTTCGTGCCTCCTTTCCACACGCTTCCAGGTAACAGCGTCACGAGCAGCGCGGATTATGTTTCATGTAAATAGCATTACACGAGATCAGTCACTCGGCGAGCGGCGGTGCTCGATTCAATGCAAACGTTTGCATTATTTGACTGGAGCGAGCACTCGACAGTGGGGGATCGCACGCCGCATCCGTCGCGACGCTTGTCGGTTACAAGCCGCGGCCGCGTTCGTGAGGTCTTCCATGACGGCTGCTCGGAGATATAGACACCTGAGACAATTTCTGTCGCGCATGTCTGCCTCCTCGCGCGTGTGTACAGGGTGTTCGCGAGATAACCACTCCAAATGTCCACCGGATACATACCCTTTCGTCGTAGCGAGAAGGACGAAATCCTTTTGATGGAACGAGGGTCAAATTGTTTGTGGAATTTGAGAAATGTGATAACACTCGGTTAAGTGAAACGAAGTCGAGGTCTCCATGCTTCAGTTATCAAGGGATCGGTGTATTTCTTTATCTAAGGGTTTGATATATTCTATCCCTATCCTTGCGTGATTTCAGAGAAACGAAATGAAAAGTATCATTCTTATACAGTATCGTTCTTTTTAAAGCGATGGCCACTCAAAGGTCACGCCTGTCTACATTAACGAATACCTGCCAACCTCAACAGTGCATCTTGTGCATCTTGACTCAGAAAGGAAATTAGCTTCCATCGAGGATAACTCGAGTCGACCTTGAAAGTTCCACGAGCACGCGGAGCGTAATAGAACCGTGGCGAGCTATAAAAAGAACATAAATGGCGCGTCGAATGACATTTCAGCCGCTTTGAATGTCGTGGAGCGTGATTCGAGGAAAACAGTACTTAGGAAGTTACAGTCCTACCATCGTGCGCAAAGGTGTAATTTCTTTGTCGCTGACGTAATAAAGTTTTCCTCGCTCCGTTGTCTCCCCCAGGTGTATCTTTTCCTGCCCCACTCGTCGCGTCGTAGTTATTACAGCGGCGATTCCTGTCTCGCTCGTTGCTTGGGTAAAACCCTCGTGCAATTTGAATGTCTATGCCAGCGTGAAAATCATGCAGGATAAAGAGCCCGCCAGGGCAATAATTATCCGTGTGGGGGCTCTTCTTTATTCTCGGTTGGAATATTTTTTTTTTTATTCCTCTCAGGCCCTCGTTCTTCTTTTTTTTTTTTCCCACTGCGATAGTACTTCGTTCGAGCAGCAGGGGAGGAAAATCTATTTATGGAGTTATCCATTGTTTCGTTAACCTGCAATTAATTCGCAGGTGGAAATAGGAATTCAGGTTTGTTGGATTGGGGGAGATCTGAACTTGCGATCTTTCGTTTGACGAACAAGTGTGCTTCGAAGTGATTTGAAGTTCAGTTTTTATCCTGTAGTTTAGAAATCGTCATGGAAATGGTTCACCTAAGTATGTCCTCTAATTTCAACAACGTCTGAAGTGCAAGACCCTTTGGTGGCTGAATTAACAGGCTCATTCCCTGCATTCAATTTAATTAAATTTCAAGAATCCCATCTTCCTTCTAAAAAATCACAATGCCACCCCTATTGGAGAAATAATTCCTCCTGTAGAGTCCTCCAATTTCCTTGAATCCAAGTGTTGCAGAGCTCTCGCTTAATTGAATCAGGCTCGAGGAATCTTCAAACTTGTTATCCTTTTTTTAAAAAAAGCTTCTGTAGATCAAACTGTCTTCTCAGATTGAAAAAGAATCGAGTTCTACACATCCCACAAAATACATTTCTATATTCATCATCGTATAATTAACCCGGAAACGTTCTTTCATTTCTTCCTATCCAGAGTACTCGCTAACTGAATTCCTCCCTTGTCAACTCGATTTAATCAAACTTCCGAACAACTCCTCTTCCAAGCCCGCTACCTCCACCTCCGATTCTCACGAAACCGGAAACTCGAAGTCATCGGGGTCCCATTCAGCTCTTGCCAGGTTTCCAGGTACCCAGGCTCACTGAATCACGCCCCCTAGCTCTCGTTAATAGCCCCGACGAAGCACCAGATGAAATTTGCTAGCCGAAGGACTGGCATCGCCGACAGCAGGGGGCCCCGGTGACGGAGGTGTCGTCGATTCCACGCACTTCCGCGAAACGAGATATCCTAGACGATCCTGCCTCTTTTTGCGATCGTCCGGGATCGAGGAAGCCGACGACACGGGGCTGAATTTACGCACGCGCCTCGAGCATCGCACGCTGGGAATTCTCACTTTCCAGCCTGGACACGACGCTTCCTCGTCTCACTTCTTATTTCCACGTTTGTCCACGACCTGGGAAATTCACTGCCTCGACGCCAACGGTTTTCCGTTACGAATTTATCGGCTGGATTTATTTATGGCTCAAGTGGCTCCTAAATAGGAAGTCGCCGAGTTTCCTTCGCTTTATTCTGTTTTGTGGGGACGATTCCAGCGAGTTTAATTTAAGTTAGAAGCCGAAGAGTATCTTTTCGAACTAGTCGAGTGTATACAATGTTAATATAGTAGACTGGAGTATTTTATGAATACGATTTCAAGAGCAATTTAAAATCGTTATTACCATTCCATGGCTCCAATGTTGCGTTTGTATTTTTCTCCGCAGTTCCAGGGACACCGCAATGGCTGGATATCCGCATACATTTAGCGCTGCCATGTAAACTCCGCTTATTACTCGCACGCACGATTACGCTGCGTCGCGCGCCACGGTGTACCGCACCGAGTGCAGTATCGCTCGTAATTACATCCCCTATTTACTTTACCTAATGAGCGTTTGATTGGCCCTGTTAATTATTGTTGGCCGACGGACTCATTACCTGCGACTAACGGGGCACCGCGATCGCCTCGGGCAAAGAGCATCTGAACACTGGATATTCTCGGGATTTCACCGCAATCGAACCATATTGTAATTGAATTAATCGATTTATGGAACGACTGCTGAAGACTCTGTTAGTGGAATGTTCGCTATCTTGGTTTCAGTTAATGCCGGATAACGGAAGGGTTGCGTATCGATTGTTACTGCTAATGAATTTAATTGTTGAAGCATATGGATTTTTTGAGGGGCTGATTCTTGTGGTGTGTACGATTATGAAATATGTTTACTTTTCGGCCAAAAAGGGCGACAAATCGAAGGCGAAGATATCGTGGCGCGTCACTTTTATTAATTTCTATTCGCACCTCCGTCTACTAAACATCTGAATGCATCCCAGCTAGGATCTTGGATTCTGGTACGTCCGTGGATCGTTATCGCGCGACTCGCACGCGCGCGAACCGGGTATGTGGAAAAATCGCACGTGAGCCGCGTGAAATCGGCGCAGTCGCAAGAAACGGACGTTAATTCGACGATTTACCGCTGAACGCGAGCGGCAAGTAGGCGAACTGTACACGTAGCGTGCCTCATCGTCGGCGTAACGCGGCTCGCTCCTCTGATTTCACGCCGAGTAATTTAATTAATCAGAAGGCCTAGGCGCTTCGCCTCGTTCCGGGAATCTGGCCACGGGAGGGCAGCAATTAGTTCAATTTTTTTTCTCTTCCACTCCTCCTCCTCCTCCTCCTCCTCCTCCCCCCCCCCCCCCCCGGACCCGCTCTTTACCCTTTACGGGTCTGCTCGTAGTGCCGTCGGCGTCGGCGTGAAGATCGTCGCGATAAACATGGCGGACGATTTCTAAGAGCAGCGTGGCGGATCTAACGCGATGTGCCATCGATAAACAGGGTGACGGGAGTTTTTTTCCATTGGAAACGTTAGGAAAACTCGGTTCTCTTTTTGTAATTGGATTCTTTGTATTCCTGCTAACATGCACCGGCTTCTATACATTTGCAAAGTTAGCTTTTGAAATCCAATAAAAATAAAGTCGATATATTTTAGAGTACATCTATCGAACTCGTGTCTCCAACCCAAATTCCTTTTTACTTAAAACAAAAAAGTTCTGTTCAACTGCGTTTTTCTATCACCCACACTGCCACGAGATTTGAATTCGACGACTCAGCATACTAGTCACGCGCTACCCCGCTCGTTAACCAGTGACACTGCGAGTGGGTTAGAACAGATAGTTGATATCCCACTGGCATAATCCAATAATCATATGTCGTCTATCATACTCTCTCGCGTATTAATAAGCGCGACGAATCGATCCAATAGCCGACGACATCTAGATGACACTTTCTTTTCTTCTTTTTTTTTCCACCAGCCTTCCTTTTTCCTGCCACGCAATGTCGGTTACGCGAGTCGCGGTAACCTGCGCGTTGCACGCGAACTTAATCTCGCGTAACCGGTGATTAAAAATAATTGAGACCCTGACTGATGACAGTCTGGCGCTTAGATAGCGCGATCGCTGCTTGTGCAGCTCGTTAGCGGAGGCTCTTTTCAGATCAGTGAAAACCTTCCTCGGTGGTGGACGTCATTTTTCGTTATGGATTCTCCACTTCGTTCTTTTAAGTAGATGAAGAAATATATGATAAGCGAATGGTATTTTTTATTTCTAGAGTTTTTAAAGACGATGGTTCATTGACTCTCAGTCACATCGATCTTATTTTTAACAACCGAAGAAGGGAAGGCAGATGAACAGTAACGAGACGTAGCAGCAATTAAGAAGAAACAGAAGCTGTGTACAGAGTACGCGTCATACGTTACGTCCGCGAGACTTTCATGTCCCCTGGAAACTGAAGTCGCGTAGTAAGAGTGCTCCACATAAGGCAAGACGACGTTACGTATACTGTTACAGCAGCCTCATTCCTCCGCATAATGCGCATAGTGCAACATTCCTATCCACGAACTAATATTGACTGCCGGGTTGACTGGTCTCGACAGATAAGCCTGAACTGGGTCAAAGCCAAACGGCTCAGAAAATTAAATACTCCGCCATTATAGATAGTCATCATTTAATGGGATAAAACATAGTTACTTGTGGGCGCTACTTGTCTCCAAGTTTCATAATTTGTGCAAGAACATCAGGCACATTTACCGATGAAAAATGTTTATGAGGATGGAGGGCTCATGAAGTGGGCCTCTGTTATCTGACGTACCTCGATCCTGGTCCAGTTCGTATAAACGAGGTTTTACATCCCCAACTGCTTCCAATTATTGCATTTTTAAAGCCCTTAGAGGCCTGATCAACGACAAAGGCGTAAAAAAAGGAACGAGGGACGCGTGTACGTGGAATATCGACGCGAGTCGGCGGGTACGTCCGAGCCCTTTTAAGGTGCCGAAGGGTATCACCTCCCTCCTGTCGCGACGCTGGCTGAAGAAATTCCGCGCGATAAGAGGGATTCCGGTGGTCTTATGGCGTAACAATGCTGCCAAGCCTGCAGGAACGCCGGCTTCTAATGGAAGGGATTCTGTTTCCTGCCGGGGCTACAGATCGTGCATACTAAAAACTTCATCCGCGGCTACCGTTACCATCCGCGCCGGGTTCTGGCCTTTTGCTACCGCGTTGGCAGCGTCGTTCCGTCATGCTCGCGCCGAGATGAAGTCGCGCCACGCTTCCTGCCGCGTGCGTGGCGTGACCATCGCCGGGATTTTCAACATCGATCAGCAAGGGTCGACGTTCCCTGACCCCGAATTTCCTGATCCCACGGAATTTTCCGGGTTTACGGAGCTGTTAGAGGTGGCGTCGGGTCGCTTACGGAGAATGATTGCACCTTCGGAATTCTAGAAATAGCGTGGGTTATGCTTTTCAAGGTTTTATCGAACCTAGCCACAATATCTTCGAGTCCTCTACTCCTTCTGGAAACCTAAAGGTTAACAGCCTTCCTCGTCCAACGACTCCCTGCGAGTTCGCAGCTGCTCCTCGAATCAGCTCGAATCTCCCCGCATTAGGTCAGCGATTTAATTCGTTTTCAGTCCGCGCCAACGAGGGAAAAATCCGCCTTACAAGCAGCGCCCCGTAATCCAGTCGTGATATCGCCGCACGATAGCGACGCGGCGCCCGATTCGTCGGAGTTACATTTCGGTTAGCAATTAGCCAAGTTAAACGCCGCACGGGCAGCGCGATTCGCGGCGCGGAAAGTTGAGCCGGGAACCGAGCAGGAAGTAAAAGACGCCGGAGCCGCCGCGAGGATCTTGGAAAAAAGAAAACGACGATAGCAAAGGTGGAAGGAAGTCGGGAGAGGCTTTCGTACGTGGGTCCCATATATGGGCTATCTTCGTTGGATGGAGGACTGGTCGAGATCCTTCATCCGCGCGCAATATAGCAAATTGTGCAGCCTTCGAATTCCTTGATTATCAAAGTAAAATATCCTGTTTCATAAGTGACTTAAATTGGATATCGTACTAAATAACACTGAACGAGGAGATATAAAAGGTAAAGAACATATCCATTGAATCTGGTTCCACCTCGGAACGATCTCTCTCCGATTTCATTTCCCCGCGGTTCTCAGTAATTCCCCACTTTGGCTCGCGTGTAACCAAAACCAAGGAAAACACGAGGAAGGCGCATAATTCAAACGAGATTCCACGGGGTTTCGCGTGATTGCGTGGCCCGGCCGCGAAAAGTGCATCTGCGTATGCGCCGAGCGTGCAGCGGTGCGGGTGCAACGCGATGGTCGCTGCTCATTGACATTTAACTTTCGAAATTGAACAGAGAACGGCGGGATGCGGCCTCTCAAACCGCGGCAAAATACCACCAGGCAGATACAGCTAACATTTAAATGCCATTGCTGCCCCGCAAGACGCATGGCTGCGCCGAGATGCGCCTGAAAAGGCTCTGTTCCAACCGCCTCTCGCGTCCTCGTCTCTTCCATCTCCGCGTAAACATTCAGCTGGCAAAATAGTATACTTTCACAATTTTCGTAACGTTTGGTACACACCAATGTATCTATAAATTTGCCTATATTTTGTCCTCATTCGAGAGTACCAAAGTAAATACGATCCTGGCTTACAGACCTCCCTCGTCAACGCTCAATGCCACTCACTAATAGAATTACCGCTAGTAGAGCGACAGAAGGAAGCCATTTCTACTTATGCAACAGACATCAGACCTACATTCGGGGTACTCGGGTCGCCCCCAGCCCAACCCCCGCCGTCTCAAGATCAAGCTGGCATCGAGCGTGGAAAGGTGAAGGATAGAGGGCAGACTTAAGGCTCGATCGCTCACGACGATCCCAAGTCCTTAATCCGTCGACACGTAATGGGACATAATGCGAAATTAGCCGGCCGCTATGTACAGTTACGCATTACGCTAACAAGACTTACTTCCGATTATAGCCGAGTCCCCCCATTGTTCGAAGGGAGCCAGCCAGCGTGCTCTTTAGTGGCCCTGGCTGCTCTCTCTTCGGCTGTTCCCCGTGCGTTGCCCATTTATCTATCTATTCAGCCAGGCTGTACAATGCGCGATAGATTCCGTGTAATCCGGCCATGCACAATGCCTTCAAAAGCCGCCTGGTATCGTTTGGGAATCTGACACCGCGATCTTTTCTGATTTACACCCGCCTCTATTCTCGACGGTGTCACGCAGCTGTGGGACCACCTCGAAACCTCGCGATTTCGAGGGAAGAAAGATCTTGGGAATCTTGTATCGTAGAGATCTCTCGTTCAAAGTTTGCTGGGTGGCAGGAGCCGAGGAGCCCCACGTTGCAAGACCAACCCGAGCCTTGGAAAACTTCCTTGTATCTTAACAGCTCGTGAGTTTTTAAAGCTAAGCGAGGTCTTCGAGACGTTTATTGATTCCAAAGTAAACCTATAGTTCCGTATCATCTTGAGTAACCATTTTGGAAGTCAGATGTATATCCAATCGTTTCAGAAACCTACGAACCTACACCTCAGCGGCGACTGAATTGCCTGACAGCGACTCTGTTCGTCGCAAGCTTGATCTGTTTGTAGATTTAGTACCTACTTCAGTTATCGGTTTATCGCGTGACTGGCACATAATAAGTTACTATTTGCATTGTTTCACCGTTCACGATTCGACGTAGTGTTATTTACACAGATATCTTTTTTCTTCGCTCGACGAACTAGGAAGTGAATTAACCCGGTTCAATTGAATTAAATGTTTGTATTTTCAGGCGGAACGCGAGATCGTGTTGACGTCAATCTTGTCGGGAGAATTGAAAGTTACGGGAGAACCGCGAGCGTATCTAATATAATGGCGTCGGGACTCGTGACAGCGCGCCGCGATTATAATATAGTCGTGATTGAACGTATACAGTTGTCAATCAATGTTACCGCGATCAGCCATTCTGGAAATTAAATCCCACCGCGATTTGACGTATCCCCGGGTCTCAATAACGATCAATTACCGAGGTATCGCCGGGATCGAAGTTCGACGAATTTTAATGGGATACCTGACGCGCGATGTACGCGCACGGGTATTTACGTTTGTTGGCTCATTTCCAGGTATTAATGAGACAAATTGGCTGTGGCGTTAGTTTAGTTCCCACGAGGAGAATTTTTACAGGGTTACTTATACAGGGCGTCTCAATTTCGGAAACCTCCCGAGTACTGAACAAACCACCACAGTAGAAGATTCTCGAGTAACATACCGCCTCGTATACGACATATCTCATCTCAATCTCCGTTGTAACGCGAATTAATGCATACAGAGCATTCCCAACTAGTGAAAATGTTGAGGTATGGCGGTATTACAGTGGGAATAGTGGTGCCAGAGCTCGAGAGGTCGCATTCGTAGTAGCAGAGTGCCGGTGCGCGATTAGCCGCGACGTGGATTGTCAAAAGCTCGGGCAGGCACGTGATGTACCGTTAAGCAGGCGTTCGCCTATCAAATATTCGACCTACGACCTGGCGACGCTCGGCAGCGTGAACGCGGAAATACAGGTACGCGCGCAACCATAGGCTCGCGAATGACCTTACGCGGAGTCCGTTTGTCTCTTTGCCTGGAGACTCACCGACGGAGGCTCGCTTTCGATGGGATAATCGCGGATTCCACGGATACAGTGATTTACGATCCCGCCTGCTCGTCGATGCAAGACGAATTTCGAGGCGACGAGAAGCTGCGCGTCGCGAGATTTTAATCGTATCCCTCCTCCTTTAACATTCTTCTACTCTCCACGGGCATTTCAACTCGCGGGAATTTTTCGCCGGCACCGTACTTGCGGTACAAATGGCCTCTGGAATCGAAAATTCAATCGAATTCAAATGAATTTCCTTCATTTTAAATGTAGAAAATTTCAATGAATCTATGCAAGGAACACCAAGGAATTATTTTCAAATGTTTTTGTTATCCCTGAAGAAGAGCCCAAGAAATTTAACTCCATCTTTAAATCATTTCAAATTAAATACACGCGCGTGGAAAGAAAAAGAGTACCTGAATAATTATTAATTTTCTAATCATTTCTTGCTTCCAACGACCAGGCTATTTGATCGTCGAGAAAGACGATTATCCTTAGCAATTCTTCGCGGATGCATGATTGCGGTGCTGCGGGAATTATACGAATTATAAATGTCTGGGATGGTTGTTTAATTGTTACGGAGGGCCATCATTCGCGTGAATCGTTAGCCGGGCCGCGATTGCGTCGTTTAGGAAATTGTTTAGGTATCATAAGTATCGTGAGCGTTCGTCCAACCGTGTGTCGGCTCGTTATTCGCGTGAATTGTTAAGCGACTTGTAATTACGCGACGATGGGAGAAAAATTACTTGAATTATATATGTCTTGGACGGGCACTTTATTGCCGGGAATATTGAACGGTACTTTCCATTTCTCCCATTGGTACTTTTCATTATATTCGTCCTAGCAATTCTGGCTACGATTGCAATAACGGTTCATAACACGGAGGTACGACGATTTCTTGCGAATTCGCGACGATATCAATTATTTCGTATTAATCAATTTCAACAGCTCGATTCTAATTAAATTAAAGACTCGGCGATATAAATTTCATTTCTATGATCTACATTGCAACTGTAGCACAACAATTCTAACCCTGAACCTCAGATTCTAACCTAATTCAACCACCCAGCCCTACCTTGACATCCCGAAGCGCCAAGTTCATCGAAACTGTACATCCTGGTGCCCCTCGCCGTCCCCTTCCAGGAACAGCGCGTATCTCGGTGTTCAATGTTCGCAAAAACGTTCCTTTATCGCGTCCCTCCTCGCTTCCACTTCACGTTCCTCGATAATCATCCTTCGTAAAATTCCCTCTCGACTCCAGGAAGAAGACTCGGGGCAAGCTCGAAGAAAGAGGATCAGCAGTCGGTCAACGTCGTCGCTTCAGCGGCGCAATAGAGAATTCAAATAAATCGCTAATCGCGAGCATTTATCCTTTCGCGCCGGTGACGTACGGAGTGGCGAGTATGCGGTAAGCCCTCTGCTTTCCTCCTCCCTCCGTGAGGCGCTCGACTTCCTCCTCCTCTCGGCGAGTGCGTCTTCATCGGTTTTATACGTGGGCACCTTTGACCATTGGCGCCGTCGACCTGCAAAAACCGCTCGCGAGGGCACTGTTCATCCCGTTACCGTTCCTTTGTGCTCGGTGTCGTCTACGTAACGCAACTGGTGTCTTCCTGGGATTCGAAGGGTGGCGCGCGTCCCATATGTGCTGGGTTCTCGATGGCAAAGAGACTCTTTGCAGAATTTCATATTCAATGGCTACAATTGTATCATGGTAAATCTATACCTCAGTGATGTTCCCATAACAATTAAATCGAAGTAAAGGAACATATCGAATCTATTTTGCATAGGGATCAGTTTGCATTTGCCCGTCTGACCAATGACAGAATGAATCTACTTCGAGACTGACTTCATCCCATTACCGACTTGGGACCCATCCAGTACTGTACTGCACAACTTTACAACACCTTTAGAAGTTGAACATATCAGAATAAGAGGAATCTCGGGCAGAAAACAGTTACAACAATTACAAAATCACGATCTACTCAAACGTCGAGTGTTCAAGGGACCCTCTGGCCAGCATACCAACACGAGCTTGAACCTAGAAGACAGTCGACACCCACGTCAAATTTCCAGCAATGTTACATGGAATGACTGTCAGGAGGTCGAAGATTCCGTGGAAAGTCAGGGTCAAAAGGGGGGGGGGGGTGGGAGACCCGGCAAAAGGCTGCGCCTATGCGTTCAAACCACTCCTTTAAACGAGGCAGCATCGAGCACTGGGGCCCCTTGGCTATCGAGAAGACCCGAGACATGGGTAGGGGGGCAGGAGGGGTGGGGGCACGGGAGAGGGAGGCAGAAAAATGAAAAAGTCACCGATGCCATGCGAGCGACGTGACCTCTCGTCGGTGACCCCGGACGAACCGGCCGACGACGACGAGGAAAGGGGGAATGCCAGACCTCAGGCTACGTTCACAGTTCGCCGAAAAAGGCATGCTACACAACCGGCACGCCGATTGTGTTGACCGGTCAACGTGCCTCCTTTGACAGTCGCCGTCTCTCTCTTTTCCTGGTCGCGTTAATTTATGGCCGATGCAAATGGAAATATTCACCCGTACGACTTCTTCACGAGGAGAACTTGTAATTCGGAGCCTGAAGCCTTCTATGCTTTGCAAACTCCTTGGTGGCGCCATTTTGTGGATTATAAGGAAGAGTGAAATGTGAAGGAGTATTTAAAATGGGGGGTGTTTGTTTTTTCACCTATAATTGGAACGTGCGAATTAATGATCGTGCCTACTAAACCCTCCTTGCTATTTTCTGATTCACGATCAAGAATTCCACACTTTTCTCAAAGTGTACTTCGAAATGGAGAACTTGGTACCTCCACCCATAATTGAACCGTGTGACTCGATGATGGCAGAAGATAACCGTTAGGTGCAGACTGTAGCTATGGGAGCTGAATCATAGAATGAGATACTTGTCTATTCCTGGGACAGTTTTTATGTTTTGAGGATGACCTTGTTTCTGCCAAGGACAATTGTCGTTTCAGAGGCTAACGCTAGTCACGAAGGAATAGGACTATTGATAAACCTATCATTAAAACGAACTGAATGAAGCTTCGACACCCTTTTCATACCTCGAAGGTGACTTTCTTTTGATCGAGAGTGACACGCTGATAATAGTTGCATGCTAGAGATTAATGGTACCCATTGGCAAACGAATAGATGGACTATAAATCTAACCCAAAAGAAAATTGAAACGCGAGTAAAACGAAATTAAACGGTAAGTTAATTAAATACTATCGGCACCGTTATTAACAAAGTCAGTTATTAAAAATTTGCAAACCTTCCATTATTAACCGTTCCCACCTATGATCTCAAAGTTAGTACGTTCAGCAAGCACACGCTACCTTGCCAGTTCCAGTGTCAATAATATCGCATCTTTATTGCCCGAGGATCATGAAAGGTTACGAATGCATCCTGTTGCAATAAACACGCACCGTTATCGCCAATAATAAAATCTAGGGTAACCATTTTATTCCCGTATCGAAACACGTTTCATTAACACTTCTGTTCGACCCGAGGATAGGTCAGCCCATTCGTTCGCGTTAACGTTAACGCCATCAAGGAATAATATAAGTAAGAAAAAAAAAAAACAATACTGCCTACATGGAAACGGAATATACCGTGGAAATGGAAATATAAATGTACAGTTACGGGTACAACGGCGCACCTATATCCTTTCATCAATCTAACCTAGAACTTGGCGGTCGACCTTGCGTCGATCGAAGCGCCATCACGATAACAGTCGTTCAACCTCCCGCGGAGTTTCGTGCGATCTCCTCGCTACGCAGAGACGTTTTTTAACGCGACCGGCTACCTAACGACGAAGGAGGCTCGCATGGCGGTAAACTCGCCACTCCGATCCGAACGGAAAAAGTCTCGTGGGGACGACTGCCTATTTATCCATTCCTAGTACGACTCGTTAGTCTCCTTCGACTTTCTTGACTTCCTGATTGCCTTCCCAGTCCGCCGTATCGTGTACCTGCCTAGCCAGACAAATTCCGGTCGTTAAAGCTCAAGTGTCCCGTCGTTTCCACGCGCGTGTGAACCGCGTGAACCCCGAAGACCAAAGCTCGTACCCTCTTTAGAGGGGATGGCGAGGAACGAGTAACGAGCCTTGCGGGCCAAAAAGGGAAAGTTTTACTATTGCTACAGCCTCTGGAGTGTTCCTAATTTTTGTACACGAGGAATCAAAAGTTTCTTGCTCTATAATTCTATAAGGGAGATGATAGTTTGAAAAGGAAACTCGAGTGATCAAAACATTCCTCCTCGACGTACATATCCTCCCTCTGGGCCAGCAAGGGCGAAGATTCTGCGATCAACGAATCAATTTATCGACGCGTGACAGCTACTACCGCGAGAACCTCTCACGTCGATCACCATTTTAATGGCTCGATCATGGAACCATGCCCATAACGGACTGTAGTAGCGGATGACTCCAAGATATCTCACGACAATGTGGGAAGATATCCGTTCGCGATTCAGGCCGCGCCGTCAGGATTGTTAACGAACAAGAAATTAACCCGTCCCAGCGGATTTACGCGGCGTTTCTTCAAGGCGTGTCTTTGACCCTGGAGGGCGGAACTCCTCCCATATCGGCTGGAAAGAAATCCACGGAAGGAATGACTTCTGGCCGTAATTAAACCATTGACGTTCGAGGTACCGTAAAGGGTCAATCCGCGTTGTCTAGGTCACGGTAGTCGGTTGGACGTGGAACGCAGCCAGCGAGCGGCTTCGCATAACTGCGAATAACCCATTAGCGGATGATATTCGTCCGAACGGCAGCGAACACTGACAAGTGTTCGAGAGTGGTGGAAGCCTGACGAACGCCGTGGTATTCCGAGGATTTCCCGTAACCCGTGACTGGACACGGTCACCGATTAATCTCCTCGCGGATTGCTCGATTCAATTCGCGTTCCTGCTACCGCGCTTATGGCTTGTGTTCCTCCAGGAAAGTTATTTCTAGCGTCGGGGTAGAATCGAGGTGAAAGGTGTCTCCTGGGATCCTCGAGGAGAAATTTTCTTATGGTAGCAGGCTCAGTTAGAATGCCTCCTGTATTCCGACGATTTCAAACGACTTCGTCAACCTAATCGGCCGGGGACTGTTTAACGGGTTTGCCTGGAATATGCTGACAAGGAAATAATTAATACGTAACGGTAGGTGTTGGAACAATTGTCGGGGATGAGGATATTGAGGGAATTGTCCGATGGCTCAGATTGTACCGAAGGTATGGTAGTTGAGTGTCCTCTCTCAGGACTTCATATCCTTGGGCAGGATATCCTTACAAACACCTGTTACTTCGGAGTCGTGAAACGTGTCATTCAATCTCCTCCACCATCGAGATCCTATCTCTAATCATTCCTCACAAAGCAGCATGGTAGATTTTATCTTTCCACTATCCTCCTCCTAGCAACGTAGTCTTCGAGTTGAGCTTCCCAAAGTCGAAGGATTAACTATCCACGAAGAAGATTCAACCGAAGCTGTCCATCAAATTTCTGACAAGCCATCGAATGTATCTGACTTCCTTCTTTAAGCGTTCAGGAATAGTAGAGATAAAATAACTACAATATTGACATGGCCATTTGGTACTCTGTTGCTGACCTAACCAATCCTAGATCTAACCCAGTCCCTTCTACCCCAAATATCCTATTCCCAATCACTGTGCTGTAAGTAACATAGTAGCTACTGCTCTCCCGATTTCCCTCTTCGACAACCTCAGCCTCCAACCTCCCTCAAGCATGAATCTTCAACTCAAAGGTCAACGTGTCTATCCCTAATCATTCGTACGAAAAGTAAGAATACCAAACTAGGAAGATCGACGAATTCTCAACGGTCAAGCTCTCACCAGCAAGGACTGCAGCTCGTGGGTTGGGCCAGCCTCCCTCTATAAATTTCCCGTCTAAAAATCAATCGACGCTTCCCGCGAAATTGTCCTACATCCCAGGTCTGGTGTTTCTCGTTCCTGCTCGCTCCGTCACGGGGCATCCTCGCGGCGTCTCTGTTGCTACGGGCAAACAGGCACGGCCGCCAGCTCTACCGACTGGCTGTCAGTGTACCTGCCGACCAGACAAATTCCGGCCATTAAGCGTTCGAACGTCGTCGTGGCGGCTGTGAACCCGCTCTCCTAAGGCCCCCGTGCGCCGTGGAATATAATGGTGGACCGTGGATTGACCCTTGCGGTACTCCCACCATCGCCAGCGCCGAGGATCACCTACACGCGCGTCCCCTCTGCGACCACAATCGCAGACACCGTGCGGCTTGGGGCCACCGACGCACGACCACCACCATCAACCGCCAGTGTGTCTCAGAGGGGCCCGTTGAGGCCTCGAGACGCGCCACGACGCCTATACGCTTCGCGACCGAGCTGTACGTGCCGGGGTCATATTCTCATCGGCGATGCATGGCCGCCGTGGTTGTCGTTGGGTACAGTCGACCGAAACAGTTCGTCCTAGACTCGCTCGTGGAGGGAAAAAGGCAGCTAACCCGAGAGGGACTGCTTGGCCCGATAGAAATCTGATCGCTCGTTACCTGTTCCCATCCCACCCCCACCCCCCACCTCCTCGCGAGCCGCGTCAGAGATATCGTGACCGTTTTTGCGCTGGGTCATTGGGGTTCAGCCGAACGATGCATCCGCGGCTTTTTGCTCGAGTCCTCGTGGGGGAATACCCGGAGCAAGTGGAGCAGACCGATGGTGCAGGGTGTGGAGGATGTGGAGTGGCGTTTGAGGATAGTGGAAAGAGTGGTTATGATCTAGATACTGGTAAAATGGTGAAATAGTTGATGACGAAGGGAGTTCGAGGGTGGCCTCGATCTTATACCTATGGCAGGTCAAATTGAGGGGTGTAACTGACCTTGGATGCTCTTGATCCATACCGAATGATCTCGAGTTATAGATTATTGTATTACCCTGTTGGAAAACACTGAATTTATATAATCTGATTTATACAATCTTAATAGTGTAGTTTTTCGAAGAAAACTGGTCTTTCTTCAGTGTCGGTAATTTTTCAATTTTCTGTCCTCGATCGTGGACACCAGGGTTAATTTACAACACATCCTGAACCGTATATGGCTGTACTGAAACAACGTTAAAAAAATATGTAGCCAGCTCTCCGTCTACCCTTTCGCCAAGAAAAAAAAAAAAAAAAAGCGGAGGGAACACGACGATCGATTGAGTACTTTTCACGATCCATTAACTCTGGAAGTAACAGACCATTCTTCTTAACGCGATAATACGTTCACGGTGTCGCGTTCTGAAACGACCGGATGTTAGCGAAACGCAAGCCCCCAGTTTGGTAAAACGATACAAACTGAAGAAAAGGGGGGGCGTGTCATTCTTTCCTTACACGTCGTACATATTTTCCTCGGACCAAATCCGACCAACGAGAATTCAATCAAGAGATGAGAAAAGGTATAAAAGGTATAAAAATTGAAGGCACGCATCGAATAGATAGTAAAACAAATTTCCCGTTTAACGTTCCTGCATAATCGAGACTAAACAGTGAAGTCATCGACCCAGGATGCTCGACGCGAGAGGAAAAAGGTCTGATTAAAAACGCGTTAATTGATCGCCGATGACTCGATGAAAAATACGGATGTCTCGACTCACCGACAACGTTGGCGCTCTCTCCTCGTTGCTCGACTCTTCAAGTTGCGTTTCGCTCCTGAAATGAAAAGAACAGAACATGAAGAACCAGTTCCCGATCGTTGTAATTTAATAACACAATTTATACATTATTTAATAAATGAATATAATGTAAAAGATTTGGAATATTCCCTCCTGTTTCCATAATAAGACCAGTTATTTGACCTATCCGACCTTCGCGCAACCATCGCACAGGTTGACCTCGTCGACTACTTTGCAAACTCCACTTCCTACTACCCAACGAATAATTTCAATTAGTTCCGCCCCGTAGATTGATGAACAAACAAACGAAATAACTCGCTATCGGTGGAACACAAAGCCAGAGAGAGATGGAGTCTGGAGCCGGCGTTAACGAGCCATTTACCCGTTACGCCTTAATTTGTCCAACCGTGCATGCTTCCCTAACGACGATCAATCGTCAGAATTAACTTTCTGCTTCATTTGCGGCCTCCGAGGATCGTTAAACCGACGAGAGGCTGCCGGCGAGCCAACCTACGATTAGATCCACCGCGAACTTGGCGCGCGCGCGCTCAATCCTTCGAATATTAATCTTTGGTTCGGCGTCTATTATCCGAACACCTGTGACCGTTAGATCGTGGGGTGGTCCCTCATGCAAATTGATCCGCAATCAAGCTAACTCTCGACTAGCTGCGTTCGTGATTCACTTGTAGCTCGAGAAAAAATTGAGTGGGTTAAAGATTAAAAAAATTCCTGGATGGGAACATGGTGGATGAGGCTTGAGATTCGAAGCTAGAGATTCTCGTCTTCTAGGAATCCTCCTGGAAATTGGAGGAAAATAAAATTGATTAGAATCACGGTACTTCGTCTTTAAAATAGAACGCGCTAGAAATTACGAAAATCTTCTGTCTCTCTTGTGAAGATTTTCTTCTTTTTAAGTTTGTCTTGCATACACTCTTACAATAATCTTCTCTGAGAAGATTCGCTTCATTCGTTCCACTTAGAAAGCCATTTCTCAACGTCACTCAAATTCCCTTATCAAATTGAAAATCCTCATAATCGTTCCCAATATTGCCAATGCTTCTTCGTCCACTCCAAGAACGCGACACCGCGTGTCGGCAACAGGCTCGGTTCGCACTGGATTATCCAAGTAGAAAATGTAATGGAACGAGTAAAGTTTGCGGTCACGCGTCGTTGAATCTGGCTAGAACCGGCAGCAGAGAGCAGAGAAGGCACGAAGCCAGGGAAAGAGAGACAATGCCGTCGACGATAGAGCACCAGGCGCGATTAGGTAACCGAGAACCGTATCGACGTGCTCGGACCTGGCAACGAGTGGGTGTAGGATACACGTGCAAGAGGGGTGGGAAAGAGGGTTAGATAGGTGAACGCATTGGTCAGATAACGCGTTTTACATGGGCTCGTTCCAGATTCCGTGGACCAGCCTAGTTTCCACAGGAGTTTCCATAAAACGTCTTCGACTGGCCCTGAGAAAGAGAGATGTAACCGCTCGCCTCGATTTTCAACGCGAAACCGGAGAGGGTGGCGAGGAACACCTCGAAGCGAAAGAATCGAAGTGATTCGCAGACACGAGGGGAGCGGATGGGTCATTAAATTCCCTCGTACGCGATTATCGGGGCAACTCTTCCTCCGTTTTCCGTTTTATCTGCCGGCTGGATCCCGTGTTCTCCTGGTCGGCCGTTCGCGTTTCGCCTTCGCGAGATCGTCGCGGATAGATACCGCCGCTTGGAAACTCCGCAGCCCGCTCCGCGAGAACCGCCACCAGAGATAGAAACGCGCGAAACGCGCGTTTAAAGACTCGGACAAATTGAGGCCGGCCGGAGCGTGTCCGCCTTCGAGGCGCATTCTAAAGGCGCGCGGGAACGCGCGTATAAATATGCGAGCACGCAGCCGTGTGGGCCGTGTCTTTGCACGCGAGCCTGGTTTCCTTTTTTCGGGGCCCCGACGGTTAACTGTATGTCACAGAACCTCATGGAGGGAGGCGGGCGGCACGCAGCTCTGGGAATTTAGAAGGTGCGCGACGCAACATTGCGCGCTGAGAGTAGCATGCACAGGTTTGACGATCTCGTTCGATCACATTGCTGCCACGTTTGAAGATCGCTATTAAAACCGAAGATACGTGCGGAACCGAAGTACAATAACTACTTACAGATAGCTTTTCGCCGCCCGACAATATATCCGCAAACGTTTGATCTAATCTGAGCACGTCTATGGAAACGAAAGTACAGAATTCTGATTGTATAATAGAAGAGCTTCGAGAATAACGGCGCTAAAAAGACAATGTTACTGGCACTGCGTGCAACGAAACACGACGAAAAGGAAGAAAACCGTGGCTCGCCAGCGAGTGGTTATCTGATCTAAATTTTCTGAACACCGCAGCGCCGCGGAACACTATCATTTTCAACGCGGCGAAGGTGTCTAATGGTGGTATAATAGCGGACGGATTTGACTCGAGAAGGGGAACGGTCTTAGGCGACCGCGCGGCAATAAACGTCAGTGGAAACGGCTGAAGATTAGCCGAGATAAATCTAATTGACCGCGGTGAAATAAGATAATAAGTGCATAAATATCTATCGGGCGTCATTGTTGTCAGCGAGCCAGGCAACGAATGAAAGCAATCGGACGCAATGCGTCCTCGCCTGTGTGTCGGTAGTCAGCTCAACGCTCGACGATGCGCTACCGAGAGATGGTTTGCCAGATGGATGCAAAGATACGTCGGACAAACGAGTAATAATAATCTTACTCTCTGTCAATCCAGCCTTGTATCTCGTTCCATTGAAAACCTAACCGTCGCGCGGGCTCTATCGATCCCCTTTGTCTGGAACAAAATCTCCCATTCCACTGGGAGTTTTATACGCGGTATTAACGGGCCAGCCTGCTCCGTTTCACTCTCGCCTCTCGAAACAGTTATCTGGAACATCTATTGGAAATCGTTCCGGATGACTGGTGGAAAATGGCCGCCTGCGTCCAGCGAAAGACACTTCAATTATCCCGAGCCGCTATTGGAAATCCCATTACCACCTTTTTTCCCCTTGTTAGGGCATTGCCAAATAACGATTGAATTCTACGGAGTACCCGCGATTACCTAGCGTTTCCAGTTTCCATCTCTAGCAGTACCTAGTTCCTGCGCTTCGCTAACGGGGTAGAGCTCTCCGAGAGCCTCGCACTGGCGCGAACCGCTCACTTTCACCGACGAAAACGACGAAAAACGAGCATCGTCGAAAAAGAAAATCAGAAGGGGTCGAATAAATTTCCTGAGCGAGATCGTCGAGCAGAAAAGAAGAGCGCGGACGCCGTGAAACGAAATACGAGGCGCGCCATGATATAGTGGAGGGAAAGGTTAAGTCTCGAACTCCGTGGACGATACGTTATATCGTAGTACGAAAACTAGTAGGACAACATGACTCGTAGCTGCCTGGAGGGTTCCTATTATACGACCAGACTATCCAAGTCATTCCCAATGGCAGGATTAAACGTATCTCGAATGAAATTGGTACTACTTGCAACATTGAGCCACATCGTCGCGTATCGTACCTGCGTTCGTGTACGATTCTCTCCCTCGTTCGCTCCTTCTCTCTCCATTTAACCCCCCATCTAATCCTCTCTCTCTCTCTCTCTCTCTCTCGTTCCATCTAGCCGGCTGGCTAGCAGCAATAAATATGCTGATTAAGCGGCAACATACCGCCGGTTAATTTGCAGTATATCAGTATCCAACAGTGCATTTTAATTGGTCGTGAAGCATTATTGCAACGTATAATCAATGACGCTACACATCAACGACGATCCCTATTAACGCTTAGAACACGGACGAGCGGGAATCCCGGAAAAATCGGCCGAGCCGCGCGGTATTGAAACCAAAGCGCCCGTCCCACAGGCGCGACTTTGATCGAGAGCGCAATACTTTAGCTTATTCCCAGCGAGCAGCCTCGCGCGCGATGGGATGCTTCTACACGGACGCGAATAGAATTCGAGGGGAACGCGATACTCGCGGATATCGAAAGGGAACTTGGGGACTTTCACGAGCTGACAAGTCCAAGAATTCTAATATTCCAATTGAGAGAATTTTAGAATTTTCCGAAGTCTCAAATCGAACAAGTTGGAAGGAAATTTCCAAATTTCCATCATGGAATTACAAGAGCGCGCGGAGCGCTTTCGCTCTGGTAATTACGATTAACTATTATCATCTCAGCCAGGTTGTGTCAGGCTTGCTCCGTAATGCCGAAGTCGACGTGTACAATGGCGCGGCGTAGCGTTGCACAACTGTCGTTGCAGAGTCGCAGATTTCGTTGCAAAATCGCTAAAAGGTCTGCGCAGCCGACAAGAGCGCGACACCAATCCTCGTTGCAACCTTGAAGCGTCGAAGCCTAGATGCACTGGCGAGCGTGAGACTCCGGCCTATTTAGCTGCATCGGTGCACTTTACCGCGAGGGGGGAAATCGAGATCGCGATACTTTTCATCGTTTCACAATTGAATAGATCATGCCTTGATTCCCGCCCCAGAATTCCGCTACGGCCCGCACCGATCGCGATCGCTTTTAATTACGCTGAAACGGAAGCCGCGTTTATAATATTTGACTCCATCGGACAAGACACGATTGCGCGACAGGCTGTCCATTGTTCTCGGCTTGATCGAAGCCATCGGTCTCGCAAACTAGTTTCTGTCGATCGGTGTTAACAGATGTTTACATTCCCACTCGAGTATCCCGTCTAGCTCCGACTTTCAACGTTCGAGACTTTTACAAAGTCCTCCATTTCTATAAACCGAGGATGTTAGGCTTAATGGTCGTTTTAGTGTAGGGATATCTTCTAATAATTCTTGCAAAGTGAAGACATTAAGCTGTCATTAACCGGCTAAGAAAATAGCCCAAAGAAAGAGGATACTCTCGATAGGAGTACACTCTCGAAACACTCTGACCTTCTGCCGCTCGGCGATCGCTGAAGATCGTTATAGACCCGTTCTGAAATCGATTCCATTAGCCTTAAGTGGCGTCAATTATCGTTCATCGCGGAATTAATCTCGCTGGCAAAATTCCACGGCAATAATAGTCTTCGTGTATAACCTAGTGACTCTTTGTTACCTGTGTCTGGAGGCGATACGGTTTCCAATGTTTCCATAGATACGCTGTTATATGAGGTGTCACAGAAACGTGGACGATTGGTGGTTGGATTACATCATACAGAAACAATGTGTTATAACATTCATCTCTCTGATAGCTAACAGTTATCGATGCTTCAAGAAGCAGGACTGATTGAAATTCAACGTTAATTCGGTCGATATCGAAGTCCGTCCGTGCACTAATAAAAATCTAGTTAATCCGACAGTTCGTAAAGGAACGAACAGGACAGGTCTGTGGCGTATCTATTCCCAGGTCACGTATCAGTTGTCACGCTGCTGACAAGGTGTCAGCCACCGTGCAGTATGACTAACCACGAAAGAAGCTACCGATTACCAACTACAGCAGAGAAAACTTCTGGAACGATTAGCTAACAAAGCTCACTGAGATTTCTTCGTGTCCTCTGGGTAGTTCGACTTCAGAATTTCAAATGAGCATCTTTGACCACTGGGGACCGCAGCCTAGGTCACCTCCCCTTTTCATAAAAGCCAATAGACGTCGTTAATCTTTTCCTTATCTGCTAAAGCTTCGCGCAGCTCTTCCTGCTTTTCCGGTTAAACCTTTCCCGAGTCTCGTAACCTGTTCTCAATGCAACCTCTCGTGATTGGTATCTTCTACTCTTAAACGAATTACTTGAGATAATCTCGTTCAATGTATTTGAATTAATAAACGTTACGGGACTGTTTATTATCCGTCATCTCGAATTAGCTGTGCTGTGCAGTATCGACGATGTCACGAGGGACGTTGTCACCTGGCATCTATTTATGTATCTTGGTTTTCACCTTCAATTTTCATCTTCCCCCATGTTCTCACCCTTTACATTAACACTCTAACCTCGCGAGGAATCTTGAGCTTCAGAAGACAGATTCTCTATCCACCCTGTTACTTAGACCACTGAGCTCCATAACTTCATACTTTCTTCCCCGACCTCTTCGCACGTATTTTATTGTTACATGTTAAGAATCCAAAGCCCGACGATGAGTCTTCTATTTACAGGCTCCATTCGCGAGACCATACGTCGAAGTAAACCGTGTCGATTCCACAATTTCGTATGCGATCGAATCCTTGCCATCGCATTCCCCATCACTCCGACAGGTCTCGTGCCATTGCTTGGTAGCAGAGAGAAGGGAAACATCGGCCTCGCGGGCTGGCGATAGAGTTGCTCCATAGTTTACCGACTCCTGTCGTCCGTTGAAATTTGTACACCGTCGTGGCGGGACACCCGGTACGCGGACCGACTCGTTGCTCAACTTGTCTCGCAAGAGCATAACCTTTGGAGAGACGGACCGACGACGCCGCGGATAGAAAGAGAAAGGCGGGGAAAAAGCCAAAGGGAAAGAGGGTACCGTGCATAGGCAACTCGCAATCATCGTCGTCGGGATACCGAGAGCCGCGTTACTGCACCCTGACGACGGTTACCAGCTTTGCACGAACATTTGAAGGTAGACTAGGTTTGAGATTGTTTGACTCTGTTTGAAAGACCTTTGTGAATATTTGACGACTGGTATTGGAAACAAGGATACCCAAGCTATGTAACTATGACACGCTTTCGCCAATAATGGAAGGAAGAAAAAAAACACAAGAATTCTTGACTTCGAAAATGGCGGAAAAATCACG
>NW_026534597.1:0-15653 GCF_026225885.1 Hylaeus anthracinus
CGTCCGTCTCGAATGCCGAGTCCCGTTCCAAGGCCCATTTCCCCTGAAAGGGCCCAAGTCGCGAGAATCCTAACGACGCGCCTCGTTACGGGGAACAAACGTTTCCATCCAGAACGATCAGCGATGGAATATGGATCGACGTTCGACTCGAAACGGCCAGTGTTATCGAACCTCGGTGCCCCACGGGATGGGACACGGAGAAGGCCTATTTGGCCAGGTGGCCCGTTATCTCGAACGACGTGACAGCGTCGCTCATTGCCAGGCCTGTTGACGCGCGACAAGTCGCGTGTTCCGGGACCGCGCGATTTACTTTGCATTAACGACGTGCCATCAACGAGCGCGCAACGACCGGAAGGACGCGCGAAAATTGGTGACCACGGCGCGTCAATGGGGGTCGATTTAACGGAACTCACGTGCAATGGCCGCCGTATCGGGTTTAACCCTTTTATGGCGTCGAGTTCCATCGACCCTGACACATGGCTGACGGTTGCACCGTAATTGAAACTCGAACATTTCTGTAACCATTGATGTTGGGGCTTGAGTAACACGTTTGCGAGTTAACGGAGTTGGTCTCAAGTGTAGGGGATTTGAATTATAATTGAGTGAAGTGGAATTGACTCTATAATTACATAAGACTGAAATAACCTTAAAGAGAAATTTTGGAAAATCTAAAATTTGGTTCAATCTCCATCCTGACACGTGACTCTCAAGATCGCCTAATAATTGCACCTAAGATTATTATGTCCTAATGGCTGAATATCCAATCCCTGAAAATGAAAATGAATCTCTGTAAACTTCCTGTGGATTTTTCAGTCACCTAATGGTCCAGATGAAAAGGATTCAATCGTCGCATGCGGGTAAGTGCTCCCCATTGGTTCCTCCTGTTATTAAATAACCTTGAAATCCACTGTTTGCTTCTTCGTGGTTCGATTGCCATGGCCAGGCGAAACCTGTTACATCAGACGATCACGAACACACCACCGGTCCACACAGAGAGAGGGATTGCTGAAAGCGGTCGGCGGTTCTGCCGTAATCCTTGGCCAAGGAAGGTCGTACCACGAACGTCGGTTACGTCCCACAGCGATCCCTGAAATTGCAGCCTTCGTGGAACCGGCCGCTATAAATCCAGGAATTACCAAAAGGTCCGATCCCGGGCGCGGCTGCTGGGAGCCTGGATTTAACTGTAAAGCCAACATTCGCGACTCGGAGAGCTTTTCTACGCCGGCAGTTATGTCTTTCCGATGGGAAGCGACGAGAAACGGAACTGACCAGTTACTGAGATTCGAAGTTATCGCTTTTGAGAATAAGAGTATGAAATAGGGAAGCATCAGTGGCGAGCTTTCCGCATTGGAAAATCAACGAAACCTCGCTGGGATTTGGAATTAATTTAACCAGTCTATTAAACCCTCTCGAAATTAATTCTACGTAAAAATTCACCAACGATCGAACCACGGGCCAATTAGCAAGAAAAATCGTCCACTCGAATCATCCCCCGCCGTCGAGCTCCTCTCGAGTCGTTGGCCCGGAGTCGTCGACCCTTGAATCTCCTGCAGCGTGTACCGATCGATCACGTTCGCCGAGATTTCGTATCTGGATATCCGTTTAATTCGTCGCCCGTCAGGAATTAACGCGAAAATCTCGGTTCTCGGTAAACATCCCGGCAGGAGTCCCGAGTGGTCGCAGTGGCCCGCAAAGAGACCCCCGAAAGATCGAAAAACGACCAACGACAGCAGGCGAACCGTCGAAAGAAGACGCGGCGGAAGGGCAAGAGGAAGCCAACCGGCGAGAGGGGAAGAAAAAAAATAGCAAGACAGAAGGCGGACACAGAGTGAAAAAAAGGAAAAGTATCGAGAGCCGAGAAAGAAACGAAAACCACGGGCGAAGGCGGGTGTCGTCTTAGTGTACACAGAGAGCGTGTATTAATGTGCGTTAAGACGCTGCGAAACGACGTGGCAGGCACACGGGTATAGGATGACACTTGGCTGAGGCCCTCGATCGGCTCACCACCGCTCCACCCCACCCCCCCTCCCTCCATCCCTCCCTCCCCACCACGCCCCACGCGATGGGCTCCAGTGGCCGTTCGCTGGCCGAGACGAGGGCCCGAGTCCCCTCGGTTGCGCTCGGCTCGGGCCCCTCGTGTCTCCTCGCTGACACTCGGCTCGCCTCGGTTCGACCTTGAACAGGCCCTGTATGGTCTATGCCACTGACACGGACCAAGGACGGGGGGCCCCCACGTTGGTTGGGTACCGGCGTGCTGTTGTCCCGAAACGCGGTCGTGGAACTCCGTGCGCTCGCCGCGCTGGAAAGTGTTCGCCCGATGGCAAACTCTTTTTCGTGCTTCGTGCCTCTTCCCTTCGCGCGCGCGCGCGCGCGAGCGTTACCATTGGCGTAGGGTCGGATTCGTGAGAAAGGCGAGGCCGCAGGGGTGGATTCGTGAGAATTGCACGCGAAAATGGAGGAAACTTCGGAAAAATTAACAGAAAAAAATAGACTGGAGCGAGTTAAAAAATGTGAAAAATGATTACAATATGAAATAGTTACGAAATTGTACACTTGTAGGGACGTTGACCTTTGTTTTGCTCTCTATCTCAGGAGTGGTGTACTAGAAAATCGTGGATGTTGATGCCATTGCATTTTTGATCAAATATAATGGAATGAAAAGCTATTGACATAAAGGTTCCTTGCTTGATACTAGGAGTGACTCATCGCAGTCATCACTCATGAACTTCCTAATAATGTCACCTATATCTGTACCACTGCCATATTAAATATCCGAACAATTTAAATGGAAGACAGGGTCATGTATATTGATACATCAATTTCAGATCTAAATTACCAAAGGACCCTACAATTTGCTCTAGGAACCAATTGAATAAAAACGAACCAATTTTGGCGACCCTGATCGACCAGATGCGCGACTGCGCGTCGCTCGGTTCGAGCGTCGTGTTTGCGAGTGCGTTGCAGGCCGAGTTGGTGCAAGAGTTCTTGCGTGAAATCCATCGACCTGGCCGATGGGGGTCAGGGATCGTGTCGATAGGTCACCAGGGGAGAGAGTAACCCTTGGATCAAGCTTTTGATGGAATTCTGTATGCAGATCGACCCGTGCAACGTGGGAATACCTCGGAGCCCCAGTGAATGTAGGAGTTACGCTGATTGCAACCAGGATTCGAATCCTGTTGTTTCGTGTCGTTTGCGATCGTACGGTAGCCAGAATTATACTTCGCGCTCCTAAATTTTGGGATTGGAATCGTAGGACACGATACTGGAGAAGTATCCATGTAAATCCTGCTATTAGAAATTAGTGTAGGACCTAGGGTAGAAGTTAGGATACCTAGGAAATATCTAGAAGTATCAGACTATAATATCAAGACTTTGAATCGTAGGATGGAGTTGCAAGGAAAGTGGAGACTTCAATGTTGGGCTTGAATTTTTCGGTCACGCCTATGGCCCAGTCTGGTCCTAAACCGCTGGAGCTACTCAGCGGGCCCCGTCTTGTGTCCACGTGTGTATAAAAAGGGCAACAGGAGAGCTGGGTTCTGGGCGTTGGCCCTAAATCTTACCAAGTACCCGTCTACGTTGGCGCGTTCTCCACGACCATAACGTATCACATCCAAAAGTTACTTTTTAACGAACAATTAGTCAGCATCGTCTATCATTTTTTTTTTCTATTATTGATATTTACTTTTATTTCAATTATGCAAGTCAGTTTTGCCAGGGAACCTTATGAAAAACCAGTTCGTAATGGGAGGCAACCTAGAAACAAATTAATTACCGGTACTTCGACGCGCTAATTACTCTCCGCTGCTTCAAAAGCCTGATGAATGAGGGCAATCGATAAACGGGCAGCAAACGACTCGTGAATTGATGGCCACGATGGCAAACAAACGACTAGGAGCCCGCGGATGAATTCCTGTCCGGACAGGAGACGGTTGAATGACAAGCAGAATTAGGATTGATTCAGAATCTTGAAAGAAACCATTTTTGACATTTTTATGCATTCAAATAACTCTGCGAGGTCTCTACACATTTTGAACTTTGATTTATCGAACTCGGCATGGAAGTTGGTTGAACTTTTTACTTGAATTTCAATGGGTCCATCACAGGGTTCTTCGATTAAAAGACTATTGATTATACTACCCTTACAGAGTCAAAAGACTATAGTTACGAAAGTATTTAAACTTTAAGTTAGAAACGCAGAATGTGTTCTAAATAAACGGAACCTGTTTGTGTCTTATTTTAGCTGTTTGTAATTTATACCAGCACCAAGGTACCAATAGTGCCCTAAGAGGATGACGATGCACCTCTTTTGGTCAATCTCTCATTGCGCTACTATTAAACATAATACAAAACGTTTGCCTCATACAAGCTACGTTCTAAACCATGATCTATTTTCAGATGCCGCAGGTGTGCACGAGGAAGCAATAGTCCTTCTATGCATACGATTACATTAATTCTAACATCCTCCATGGTCGTTCACTTAACGCGTCACACAACTAGGAAACAAATTTCCTCATCAATCTCGTGTACAGACACAGCGCCTTGTCGAAATAATTAACTTGATTACCGGGAGGATTAAAATGCAACATTGTAGCGAGAATAAATCGATTAAATCAGTTCCTAGGCACCACGGTAGAGATTAATTTCCGTATTTGCATAACTCGACGGTTCAATCGGGAGTTTTCCAGCGATGTGTTCGCCCCCTTTCCATTAGCCCGTGACGAGGGTACGAAACGACACGGAGGCCCCGTAGATTTTATCCCAAGGACAATCTGCGAACATGATTGCAGGAACTCCAGTTAGCCACCGGTTAACCGAGGCTTCATTTTCGCTGACAGGATCGTGGGTCGATGCAACAGACGGCTCGCGACCTTGGGAAGGCTTTATTGAAACTGTCTTTGAGATCACGGGCGCGGCGATGAAGATCCTGCGGTCAGAATTCGATCAGGCTCGAACGAAGCCTCTGGTGACCCACGGGCTTAGGGCACTGGGACGTCCTCAAGAATATTTTTTAAACGGAGGAGAAATTGGATTGATGATAATAGTATTTCTGTGCTCTGTAGGGGCCAATAGAATGATCCATGAGTATATGAGTGAAGTTGATATTGAAACAACGGCTATTACATTCGCCTACTTTGTATCGATTTTAAATTAAATAGCTCCAATTAAGGCTGTACTTTAAGAACCACTCATCTCCAGAAATGAAGGTATCTTCGATCTAGAATAAGCCGCGGAATTTCCACCACCATGGTAGTGTTACCTATCGATAGCTAGGGTTCTACGATTTCCTCGAGTATGCCGTTTCACCACTCTTCTCGATTACTACACCACCAGGACTCTATGGCGATGCCGTCGGTGGCATACTATGCAGATACTACTATTCTAAAAATGGTAGAAAATGAAGCCAATGGTGCACCACCAAGATGAATAGACCAAAAAGAGTGCAACGAAAAACGATAGAAAGGCGACACAAAGACATCAGAGGAGAAATGCAGGGGTGGTATCAGAGCAACATGAGCATCATGTGGTAATACTATAAGGATAATATGAGGGGGGGGGGGAGGATGTACCAGGATAGTACGAGAGTAATATCGAGAAGGTGTGAGGACGGTTCGGCATAGTCGAAGAGCAGCTATACAATGGAAGATGTTGATACGACAATGTTGCAACAGGCGTGTCAGGTAAACGTAGAAAAAGAAATGTTCCGCGGAAGTATGACGAATTTATAGTGACACGATGCAGTAACGGTACGAAAATTATATCCAAAAGAAAAACTATGGTACGAGTGCGAGTAAAGTATAAGAACCGTGTCCGGGGAGGGGGAAAAAAAGTAAATGATACGAGCGCTGCGCAGAGCGCGGTACAAGGACATTATGACACGAAGACAGTACAAATTACGACACGTACTCGGTGGCCGAATGGAACACGATACACGAACAGGGCACAAAAACAATACGAACAACGCGAGATCTCAAACACGAGCATAATGCACGCTCGATACAAAGACGGCGATGTTGCGAGTCTTCTTTGCGAATTCATTTTGAGGATACGACCCGCAACAAAAATTGTTTTCATTAATCCCAATAATGTCCAAACTTATTTCGACAAGTTCTTTCACCTTGTGTCATCCACTTTGCCAAACCCGCTCCACTAAGTCATTCGATCGTACGTGGTTTACTTTCTCGGGAATAAAATCGTGAAAATTACTCTCGTTTCTGGAATCCTCCGACACCCTCTCGAGACGACTCTTCACATCGCGGTGCTTTTCATCGACGAAAAAAGCTGCCGTCCTGTAATATCCGAGTGATCGAACGCGATCGATCGCTCGTGCCTTCGCGGGGGATTTTTTCGCGGGTCCCCCCCTCCAGTCGAGGGGTTCTTGTATGGACGTCTCAGCTCGCGCGGCAGAACGTTAAAAAGCGGTATACCGTGCGTACAGCGGTCGTACAAGCCCGGCGTATCTTGTACGGGCTTTTTCTACGCGGTTCACCGTGGAACCGCAGGAATCCCGCGATGAAATTGGAGAGACAGAACAGGGGGGGGGGGGGGGGAGTAGCCCTGGACGACGCGGTGGATGAAACGAGAAAAGAAAATCGATGCACCAGGAACATTGTATGCCTCGATCGACTCTCGACGCTGCCCCGCTTTGAAATTCAATTTTCTTCATGGCGGAAAATAAAACCATATCGACTATCGCCCAGCACGAGCCCGTCGCGATCCGTGAATGCTCGCGTGATGCGATCGTTGCCACGTTTTTGGGCAAACACGCGTATCGTGCAATCACTCGAGGAGCATCGGTCCTAGATCAAAGCGGTAATTATGATTTTTGTCGAGATGCGCGCGTTAATACGGGATAGGGACCGGGAATCGAGCAGGAGGAGCCCATTAGCGGGATTACTTAGGCGTTGACTGGTGAATGGGTCACATTTCGAGGGGAATTCTCGCGGAACTGGCTTTTGCATATCATTAATGGGTCGTCAAGGTTTTTAGTGGATATTTTAGAAAGTATAACGTTTATGCAGTAACGAATGGTAACTGACGTGAAACTGACGTTCCATGTCGATGTCAAATGATCCTGCCAAACAACCCGAGCCCCATACCCACAAGTCTGGAATCCGCACGGTAAGGCGAAAGCAGCCATGGGACAAACAGCAATTTATAACGAGCTACGCGTCCATAACAGAGCCTCTAATCGGATGATTTGACGTTTTCACTTAGGATCAACGTTACCGCGCAACGTTTCATAGTCGTGAGTAATTACTACGTGTTCTCCGCTCGTTCCGCCGTGGGACATCTCAGACTGCGTGGATCACCGATGACCACGGTGAACTTTCCGATCGGTTCGACAGATACTTTCACTGTTAGAGGCAACGATATCGCGTCATATTTCACGGCATCCTCGGGGCCGCGTGTAATTACTACGTCTGTTGCGGTTAGTTTAGCGCGGGTCATCGGTGGCCCACGCGACTTAAGTGGAAACCGATGTAGAATTGATCGACAGGATACGGGACGCATCAAGAGCTATTGTTCTTCTCGGAACCTGTTCTTACGGCGAAATGGAGGGAGGGATAGCTGCGAGTATACGTCATTTAAGTGTTTTATTACTCACTTGTTGCCTTGTCGTCCTGTGGATCTCGACTCTGAAACAGAAATGGGAAATACATGGTTAGTCTGGTGAAAGTTGAACTTTAAAGGGAGCATTGGATGCATAAGAAAGGTTTCTTGAAATTCTTGAAGACAACGGTTGGGAAGGTAGTTGAGAAGTGAATATCGAGTTTAGTTATAGATTGACGAAGTTAAGGGTTTCAAAGGTCTCAGACAATGCCTCAGAACCAGATGACAATATTGTAAGATAGTAACCTTTTCCAGGTCCTACATCCAGGTCCTACATCAAGGTCCTACACAAGGTAAACTTAAATTTTCGCCACGACACAAGCTCCACAATCTCCTCAGACACTCGAATCGCAACACTATAGAATTACACGCGGTCCCAAACGCTCGAATCCTTTGTGTACGGAGGAGAGGACCCGCAGGATGCGGTGTTCGCGCTTGGAACGACTTCGAGGACTACGGGGCCCGGCTCGGGCCGAAAATCACCGAGCGTGAAAGTGTGAACGAACGCTGAAAAACAAGCACCACCGTGACGACTCACTTCCCTCCCGGTTGGCTCGCGATAAAACGGCTGGTTTTCATCGCGCGTACAGCTCACGTGCAACGTCCCCCGGCAAGCGACATTTCCTGTTTCCTTCCTCGTCACCTCGCCGCCGGCTGAAACCGGAAAATCCACGAAACCCATATGTTATCTTGCGGTCAGGGTTCGCGGTGGACGTCAGCCAGATATCACCGCCGCGCTACGTTGCATCCGTGGAAACGACCTATGATTTATCTCGCGACCGACTCACCGAAATAAATCGCTTTGTAGGTGACGTCGATGATCGGGAGATAAATGCGAGATAGATAACGGCCTGACCTTACAGAGGTTCTCAGTCAGAAGATACTTTGGAGTCAATGATGCTGGTTTAGGCTTGCTTGGTACAATTCACCAGTCACTTGCATATATGTAAAACTCAATTTCTTTTGTACTCTTTCTGTCATTCCTTGCAAGATCGTCATGGAGACACGCCTACATCCTTATGCATTTCCTTTTACCATAAATCGTGGAAGCTAATTCGACGAGTGACGCATCGGGAACCGTTGAAGCGGTGGCACGAAAACACGATGAAACATCGTGTAATGGAATAGTAGGCGACACGGGGCGTCGCAGCGGAAAAGGAGTGACACTTTCCGAGTGTCTGGCAAGACAATCAACGAACCACCCGAAAGATCGTGCTTCCCCTGCTAACGAGGAAATTATTCGAAATTTCCGTAGCGAGACGGCCAACGGGCTTTAATGGGCGCTCGACAGTGTTTTCGGTGATTAACAACCGTGTAAGACAGGTATCAACGTGAATTTCAGAATTTCTACCGAGATGAAGAGATTAATTCGATTAGAATCTTGGTTACTGCAAAGAATATCGTATGAAATATTCGTGGTTTAGAATGTGAATGACAATGTTTATGGAACGTCAAGTACTCTTATGATTTATCGTGTTTATATCAATGACAGATCACTCATCAAATGAAAATAATCCGAAAAGTCATTTACCATTTTGCAATTGGAAGCTTCGTTGCTTCGATACAAGCAATTGAAATTCACTAACATAACTCCTGGGGCACGCCATCTTGTACCCCAGTCAGCTGATCAACCTAGAAACTTCAACCGCATGTATCTCGATAACGAACCCTCGGTCTGAAAAACGAAAAAAGACTTTTCGCTTCGTATTGGCATGAAGAACACGATCCTGCAAAGAAGATCCACATTTCTTGTCCACTTTGCATGCCACCTTGATGAACGTTCTGAAGATTAATGAAGACGAAGTAACCAAAGTAATTATCGTATGAAATCAACTTGATAGTTGACGTGTTACAAGAAAACCGACCATGGCGCGGAGTGCCCTGCTCATACCGATCCTCCGGGTTCCAACGATTCGTGTGAATGGCCAGCGAAGATGAACACCCGAGCTGGGTTTCAATATACAATTATTAGTCGGCGAGCGTCGATGAAATATCGCGGGGCGTTGAAATTACGGAACGTTCAGGAACCGATTCATCCTCGGTCCCCGTGCAAACTCCGCGACAGTTACTAAGCGTCAGACGCGACAGCGGATTATCATGAGCGTCGTGTTTACCCTACAAACTAGAAAATTATTCAAATGAATCGACCTTGGACCGAGTCTCGACTATCCAAGGACGATCGTACGTTATTCTAGGGATCGGTACATTTTTCGCTGACTAATTAACGCGACGACCCATCACTTTCTGAAAGATTACCATCGTTATAAGCCATTTCTGTCCGAGGCAGCGTCGACTGGCGTCTCGCGACCCGAGAACCTTAGCGAAAAAACGCTGCTGTCGTTTTAACGCGGAATTGCACGTGATTATTATCTATACGCCATAGGTAAACGTGTCGTGTAATGGCTCGACTTGGAAACTTCGCTGGTTTACCGGGTGTAATTACCGAGAAGTGGTAAGAAGTCTCACCAGCGTCGAATGCCTCGCGGCTGTTTATCGAGGTTCCTGTGGGAGGTCGAACGATGCGATAATAAAACCAATGATCTCTAAATAGCGGCCGGAAGGGACCCAAGAGTGGCTGGTAGCTGCTTAGGCGTCTTTGACAAAATGAAGGATGTCAGGGTGGGAAGGAACAGGGTGTGCTTGTTAGATGGGATCAATTTAGACTCGTCATACTCTATACTTATTACTCAAAGCTCATGAGTTGGTCAGCTTGATCTCCAAAGAGTCACAGTACGAAATGGGACTCGGAAATCCAAATATACATAAACAAAATAAACCTACTATCCATCGCCTGTCACCAGGCTCCATTAAACGATTATTTGTCGCGATTTCGTAACGTTCGCGCGGAACCAGGAATCGATAATGGCGGGGTTCGTCGTAAAAATGGCGGTTGGGGCGAAATTTCGCGGCGAACGATGACGCAACCGCCGTGTAATAGGCTCGTAAACGTCGCCGGACAATGTGTCCGGGAATGTTGTCGCTGGTCGCGACACTTTCCAGTCAGAAAACCAGACTACCTGCGTCGCACCGTGCCCCTCCTGTAAACTAGCGATTTATTCAAACGAACCTAGGCGAGGAACGTGACCCCTTCCGTAGAATAAAAATGCCTCTTCCCTTCTTTTCCTTCTCCCTATCACTTCGAAGCTAAAATCTTTGAACAGAGCAACTTGAAAATAAAAATAAATATTGCAATTCCTTAATATTTGTCTTGGACCAAAAATTGATTCTTCAAGACTCATCTAATCATCCAAAAAAGTAGTACCAGATCTATCTACAATTCTATTTTAGTTCCTATTTAAGAATTTCTGTTAAAATAAGAAAAGATTCAACGACTTTCACCACGACGACTTTCATTCTAACCAATAAAATTCGTAACACGTGAGAAAGACATTTTCAGTGTTGGAAATTGCGAAAAGTGAGGAAGACGAGGGAGGAATTTCGATAGTTTTCTCCGTGTTTCTGACAATAAAAAGCACGCGCGAGGAGCGCGGGAGGAATGCGAAATCTCCGAGCTTCCTCGAGCTCGGCGCTCGTTCCGCGAATCGCTCGCGTTCGAAAGTGAAAGATTTGTCTGGGCGTGTCCGAGCTGGATTAATTATGCCGGGCACGACGGTAATTAGGTGTAGTGGTTTCAAGGAAAACACTGGATTATATTTAAACACGGTCTCGGCACGGAAACGGTTCGTGTTCCGTCGTGTTTAACGCGGATCGTGCCAAGTTGCATGTTTGGCGCTGGATTAAAGTGGGCTTTGTTATTATGCGTATCGCGGTGTTACCGTGATGTTACTTATTCCGCGTGCCATGCTAGAGCGTGATAGGCTGTATCGAGAAAACGCTCGATTATTCTGATTCAGATATTCTGGTGCAATGGGATACGTCTTAAATATTTACGAGTTCTTCTTCCCACTTGCTCGTCTGGGATGGTTAATTTTCATTTATGATAGAACAAGGATAAAAATTTTTAAAGTTCCCAAGGTCCTAACACGTGGAATTAAATGTGAAATAAACTTCGAGAAGCATACAAAGAAACGGTATCCCGTTTGGAACGAGTTAAAAGTACATACTTCCGTTCGGTGTAGTGTATCTACGACAGGCTGCTGAAAATCGTAATGGAATCTAGAATGGAAATTAGTCTCGAGATATGCAAGAACAAACGTGCCTCAGGAAGCACTTAGCGGAATTGAAAAATATTCTGTTTGGAACGAGTTACAAGCGCTTCTGTCCAGTACCGTATACATACAACAACAACAGCTGGCAACATCCAGCCAGAACCAGGTTCTGAAAACGTATGTCTAATTGACCACTGGATTGACCACTGTAATTACATTCGCTACGGCAACAGTTGTGGCTTAGTACAACTACCGTAGCAATGGATGCACGTAATTATTCCTACCTGAACATATCACAATGGCGCATTATGCCTACATATGCCCAACGTCCCGGCGGATTGCGTGCAGTTATGCTTCCTATGGCATTGCACATGAGCGTGTTTCGTGTAGCGACAGAGTATCGATACCTTGTACCTATCACGGTCGCAACACATGCCTAGACACGCCTACTAGACCAACGGATCATTGATACCCCTCGTACCTGTTGTACCAACAGGTTATACACGGATACGCTCGAGAAACCTATCGATAATGTCAGATGTACATGCGTTGTCCCTGGATGACGATTATTTGGGTAATTAAAGTCACTCGGATGGCTGAATTCATAGTTTAGGAATTGGTAGGTTGGAGGAGGTTAAGTTTCAGGTTTCCGGAATGTCCGTGGAAGTTCTGGTGGTTGGTGTTTAAAAATCAATGGTAGCGGCAGAGAATATGGCAGAGACATTCTGCAGCTGAAAGGTCATCGAATGATACGTATTTCCATCCATACCTACATCCACCTCTGTATCTAACCCCACATCCAACCCTATATCCTGCGCTAAAGAAGGCGATTACAACTGCTTTGATGGAGTCCTCCCAGCCCGAGTAATATACTGTCTTCCACGGAAAATAAGCATCTGCTAAGTTCCTAAGTGGTAGTGCGAGCGTCAAAAAAAGCCAGGCCTACCGTTACGTCGTTTCCATCTGAAAGGAGTAGCCTGATTCAGTGCCGTGGCAGGCGGATGCACCGGAGGAAAACTCGCGGAAAGGGAACCGGCGTCGTGCTCGGTAAGCTATGACGAAGGTTAGGTTATCTCCAGACGCGGATCTAAACGTTTTAGCGTGTACCACACGCTCCTGGCACAGAGTACATTGTCATTTTATGGACAGACGGGGCTTGCTGTGCGACGGACGAGACGACGGGCACGATTTGCGCGTGTAATTGCACCGCTATCAATTCCATGTCGCGAGTGAGACGTCAACGCGAGCTCTGACTTGATCCCAGGGAACTCGTCTTGTTACTGTGTCAGTGACGATTATTCGTCGCTCGAGATTAATCATTTCAACGACTGTGATTACGGGTTTCCGAGATTTGACGGACGATTGCGACGAATTTGCGAACAGAGGTGGTCAGAGATAAGTGTTGGCGTCAGAATTTTGATGTACGTGCAATCGGACACGAATTTTGTGCAGGATAATGTTGATTTCCCAGGAATCACATGTGGTGTTCAAATTTCATGATTGAATAACCCTGATCGCGAAATGTCGACTACTTTCACAGGAACTGGAGTGGAACCTTACGAAGAAACATTTTCAACAGTCTTTCTCTTACTCTTGCGTGATCGCCACCCATATATGGATGACAGAACTCTTCACTAAAGAAATGATAAATTAAGAAGATGAGATGTTAAAGAAAATAAATCTGCATAGGATCCATGAATTTGACGAAATTGCAAAGATAAGTACCGGGTTAAATTCAACAAAAATATGTTCCAGTTATATAGAAACGAAGTGTTAGTCTCATATAAATTGTCACGAGTAATTAGGCAGTCATCGCGTTATACAAGATCCTAATCTTAATTTCATCATTACTCTATGTATATAAATTATTTCAAGAGTTACACCATTTTGGTCGTTTCAAAAAATAGAAGTTTCGTAAGGGCTGAAATTTTCCCGCGCTCGTCGAAATAAATCACGAACGGCAAACAAACGTTAATCGCCGGATTTAATTACATCGTTGCGAGGAAGAGTAATCGCTGGAACTAGCAGTGTCACGGCTTTTAATCCGCGGACACCTTCTCGGTTATTACTCCTGCGGGGTTTTTAACGTTGTCGCTGTGGAGCGTAAATAATACGGCTGGCCCCCTTCGACCCGTTAAGTCGGATTTATTGCGCGGCTCCCCGATGCTACGGGGCTTATTATTTAATCGCTCATTAACGATTCGTCGTACGCGCGTTCCTTGTAAATCCCCGTCTGACCCGCTAATCGCGGGGCTCTCCTTTATTTTCTCGTCGCGTGTTCCATTGTTCGCCGCGCAGACTTCGACTTTCGAATCAGCCTTCCGCGCTAGTACCGGAAATTGTAGCTGGTTTGTTTCCCATCCAGGGTGGATTTTTCACGAATTAGCGAAGCATCGAGAGTCGATATAACTAACAGTCAATGGTATTATTTATTGTTATCGAAGCAGCGTACAGGTTGCCATTAATTTGCTTCTTAAATCGAGCGTGGAACTATCTATACCGTTGATATAGAACGAGTACTGAATTACTTGTTTGTTTAAGAGTTATCTATGCTTGTGTAATTAAGTTGCTTGGGGGATTTTGTTAAATGCTATAGGGAATGACGAAAGTGTTATTTACTATTTGTAGGAAGCTCGGTACACAGAGAGACACTGTCTAAATATTCTCACGGTACTCGGGATTATTTACAGAGAATACATTGAGAAAATGGTGCAATTAACGGCTCTGGGGAACGAATAACACCGCCTCGCGCAATTAAGCTTCTCGGTGAAAGTGATATTAAACGGAGTGCCTACCAACGTTTAGCTCTCCGCTGAAAAAATGGCCATCAATTTCTGTGGAGTCAGCCGAGAGGACTTTAATTGGCCCGATTAATAAAATCTCCCCCGTTCGCTGCCGAAGGGAAAATACCCAGACAATTCATTGTTCCGTGTACAGGACACTGTTTGAAAACTGGCTTTTGATTTTAGGGCACACTAGTTTCTGGTCAGCCATCTTCTTGTAGACGAAGGTAGGTACGAACAAAAATATCGCTAATAGAGCTCCCAACGTAGACATCGCGATATCCCTTGATATAAGGTCTCCCGAAGCCTCCATCTTGCTTCCCTACGCTTCCACGTCCTTGCCACACTTAGTTTCTTTAAAGTACCCATAGTCCTTGAATCTTGCACACCTCATACTTAGCGAAGTTCGACGACCTGGGTCCCAACGTAGAAAGTGGACTCGTAATCAACACTCTGATGCAAATGGCCCGGCCTGGAGCGACGAAAAGCCGCACCAGAGGCCCCGGAAGCCGGTAGTCGATGGCTGGCGGAAATTCGCGATCGTGCTCCCCTCGTGAGTGGCGGGTGCGCGATATCGAGGCTCGCCAGCGCGGAAAACAAAGTCGTCGACCGTCGGAGATAACATTATTATCGTGGCCAGGCCTGGAAGAAAGGGCCACCGAGTACATGGGAGCGCGACGGGGAGCTAGGGCACCGGCATCCTTGCCCCGGGCTAAGAAACCAAGCGGAATCGAAGACGGTGGGGAAGGAAGAGGGGTTTCTCGCCGCGGCGGGAGGCAGGCGCGGCGAATCTAACGACCAAATCTTAGCAGCGGTGTAAAATGCAAAGCAGCGGACGCGAGAGAAGCGAGAGCGTGGCGAGCCAGGAGTCCCTGTTCCCCGAACGAATTCCACGATGCGTGGCGACCAAGGTGGAGGTCGAGTACTCTTCTCGGTCCCTCCCCCGTCCTTCCCCCTGGCTCCCCCTTACTTCTGTTCCTCGCCACCACTTTTCTTCCTCTCCTTCTGCGTCGTCGTCGTCGTTGTCTTCTTCTTTTTCTTCTTTTTCTTCTTCATCATCATCTTCTTCTTCTTCTTCTTCATCTTCATCTTCTTCTTCTTCATCTTCTTCTTCTTCTTCTTCTTCTTCTTCTTCTTCTTCTTCTTCTTC
>NW_026534598.1:0-15656 GCF_026225885.1 Hylaeus anthracinus
CGTCCGTCTCGAATGCCGAGTCCCGTTCCAAGGCCCATTTCCCCTGACAGGGCCCAAGTCGCGAGAATCCTAACGACGCGCCTCGTTACGGGGAACAAACGTTTCCATCCAGAACGATCAGCGATGGAATATGGATCGACGTTCGACTCGAAACGGCCAGTGTTATCGAACCTCGGTGCCCCACGGGATGGGACACGGAGAAGGCCTATTTGGCCAGGTGGCCCGTTATCTCGAACGACGTGACAGCGTCGCTCATTGCCAGGCCTGTTGACGCGCGACAAGTCGCGTGTTCCGGGACCGCGCGATTTACTTTGCATTAACGACGTGCCATCAACGAGCGCGCAACGACCGGAAGGACGCGCGAAAATTGGTGACCACGGCGCGTCAATGGGGGTCGATTTAACGGAACTCACGTGCAATGGCCGCCGTATCGGGTTTAACCCTTTTATGGCGTCGAGTTCCATCGACCCTGACACATGGCTGACGGTTGCACCGTAATTGAAACTCGAACATTTCTGTAACCATTGATGTTGGGGCTTGAGTAACACGTTTGCGAGTTAACGGAGTTGGTCTCAAGTGTAGGGGATTTGAATTATAATTGAGTGAAGTGGAATTGACTCTATAATTACATAAGACTGAAATAACCTTAAAGAGAAATTTTGGAAAATCTAAAATTTGGTTCAATCTCCATCCTGACACGTGACTCTCAAGATCGCCTAATAATTGCACCTAAGATTATTATGTCCTAATGGCTGAATATCCAATCCCTGAAAATGAAAATGAATCTCTGTAAACTTCCTGTGGATTTTTCAGTCACCTAATGGTCCAGATGAAAAGGATTCAATCGTCGCATGCGGGTAAGTGCTCCCCATTGGTTCCTCCTGTTATTAAATAACCTTGAAATCCACTGTTTGCTTCTTCGTGGTTCGATTGCCATGGCCAGGCGAAACCTGTTACATCAGACGATCACGAACACACCACCGGTCCACACAGAGAGAGGGATTGCTGAAAGCGGTCGGCGGTTCTGCCGTAATCCTTGGCCAAGGAAGGTCGTACCACGAACGTCGGTTACGTCCCACAGCGATCCCTGAAATTGCAGCCTTCGTGGAACCGGCCGCTATAAATCCAGGAATTACCAAAAGGTCCGATCCCGGGCGCGGCTGCTGGGAGCCTGGATTTAACTGTAAAGCCAACATTCGCGACTCGGAGAGCTTTTCTACGCCGGCAGTTATGTCTTTCCGATGGGAAGCGACGAGAAACGGAACTGACCAGTTACTGAGATTCGAAGTTATCGCTTTTGAGAATAAGAGTATGAAATAGGGAAGCATCAGTGGCGAGCTTTCCGCATTGGAAAATCAACGAAACCTCGCTGGGATTTGGAATTAATTTAACCAGTCTATTAAACCCTCTCGAAATTAATTCTACGTAAAAATTCACCAACGATCGAACCACGGGCCAATTAGCAAGAAAAATCGTCCACTCGAATCATCCCCCGCCGTCGAGCTCCTCTCGAGTCGTTGGCCCGGAGTCGTCGACCCTTGAATCTCCTGCAGCGTGTACCGATCGATCACGTTCGCCGAGATTTCGTATCTGGATATCCGTTTAATTCGTCGCCCGTCAGGAATTAACGCGAAAATCTCGGTTCTCGGTAAACATCCCGGCAGGAGTCCCGAGTGGTCGCAGTGGCCCGCAAAGAGACCCCCGAAAGATCGAAAAACGACCAACGACAGCAGGCGAACCGTCGAAAGAAGACGCGGCGGAAGGGCAAGAGGAAGCCAACCGGCGAGAGGGGAAGAAAAAAAAATAGCAAGACAGAAGGCGGACACAGAGTGAAAAAAAGGAAAAGTATCGAGAGCCGAGAAAGAAACGAAAACCACGGGCGAAGGCGGGTGTCGTCTTAGTGTACACAGAGAGCGTGTATTAATGTGCGTTAAGACGCTGCGAAACGACGTGGCAGGCACACGGGTATAGGATGACACTTGGCTGAGGCCCTCGATCGGCTCACCACCGCTCCACCCCACCCCCCCTCCCTCCATCCCTCCCTCCCCACCACGCCCCACGCGATGGGCTCCAGTGGCCGTTCGCTGGCCGAGACGAGGGCCCGAGTCCCCTCGGTTGCGCTCGGCTCGGGCCCCTCGTGTCTCCTCGCTGACACTCGGCTCGCCTCGGTTCGACCTTGAACAGGCCCTGTATGGTCTATGCCACTGACACGGACCAAGGACGGGGGGGCCCCCACGTTGGTTGGGTACCGGCGTGCTGTTGTCCCGAAACGCGGTCGTGGAACTCCGTGCGCTCGCCGCGCTGGAAAGTGTTCGCCCGATGGCAAACTCTTTTTCGTGCTTCGTGCCTCTTCCCTTCGCGCGCGCGCGCGCGCGAGCGTTACCATTGGCGTAGGGTCGGATTCGTGAGAAAGGCGAGGCCGCAGGGGTGGATTCGTGAGAATTGCACGCGAAAATGGAGGAAACTTCGGAAAAATTAACAGAAAAAAATAGACTGGAGCGAGTTAAAAAATGTGAAAAATGATTACAATATGAAATAGTTACGAAATTGTACACTTGTAGGGACGTTGACCTTTGTTTTGCTCTCTATCTCAGGAGTGGTGTACTAGAAAATCGTGGATGTTGATGCCATTGCATTTTTGATCAAATATAATGGAATGAAAAGCTATTGACATAAAGGTTCCTTGCTTGATACTAGGAGTGACTCATCGCAGTCATCACTCATGAACTTCCTAATAATGTCACCTATATCTGTACCACTGCCATATTAAATATCCGAACAATTTAAATGGAAGACAGGGTCATGTATATTGATACATCAATTTCAGATCTAAATTACCAAAGGACCCTACAATTTGCTCTAGGAACCAATTGAATAAAAACGAACCAATTTTGGCGACCCTGATCGACCAGATGCGCGACTGCGCGTCGCTCGGTTCGAGCGTCGTGTTTGCGAGTGCGTTGCAGGCCGAGTTGGTGCAAGAGTTCTTGCGTGAAATCCATCGACCTGGCCGATGGGGGTCAGGGATCGTGTCGATAGGTCACCAGGGGAGAGAGTAACCCTTGGATCAAGCTTTTGATGGAATTCTGTATGCAGATCGACCCGTGCAACGTGGGAATACCTCGGAGCCCCAGTGAATGTAGGAGTTACGCTGATTGCAACCAGGATTCGAATCCTGTTGTTTCGTGTCGTTTGCGATCGTACGGTAGCCAGAATTATACTTCGCGCTCCTAAATTTTGGGATTGGAATCGTAGGACACGATACTGGAGAAGTATCCATGTAAATCCTGCTATTAGAAATTAGTGTAGGACCTAGGGTAGAAGTTAGGATACCTAGGAAATATCTAGAAGTATCAGACTATAATATCAAGACTTTGAATCGTAGGATGGAGTTGCAAGGAAAGTGGAGACTTCAATGTTGGGCTTGAATTTTTCGGTCACGCCTATGGCCCAGTCTGGTCCTAAACCGCTGGAGCTACTCAGCGGGCCCCGTCTTGTGTCCACGTGTGTATAAAAAGGGCAACAGGAGAGCTGGGTTCTGGGCGTTGGCCCTAAATCTTACCAAGTACCCGTCTACGTTGGCGCGTTCTCCACGACCATAACGTATCACATCCAAAAGTTACTTTTTAACGAACAATTAGTCAGCATCGTCTATCATTTTTTTTTTCTATTATTGATATTTACTTTTATTTCAATTATGCAAGTCAGTTTTGCCAGGGAACCTTATGAAAAACCAGTTCGTAATGGGAGGCAACCTAGAAACAAATTAATTACCGGTACTTCGACGCGCTAATTACTCTCCGCTGCTTCAAAAGCCTGATGAATGAGGGCAATCGATAAACGGGCAGCAAACGACTCGTGAATTGATGGCCACGATGGCAAACAAACGACTAGGAGCCCGCGGATGAATTCCTGTCCGGACAGGAGACGGTTGAATGACAAGCAGAATTAGGATTGATTCAGAATCTTGAAAGAAACCATTTTTGACATTTTTATGCATTCAAATAACTCTGCGAGGTCTCTACACATTTTGAACTTTGATTTATCGAACTCGGCATGGAAGTTGGTTGAACTTTTTACTTGAATTTCAATGGGTCCATCACAGGGTTCTTCGATTAAAAGACTATTGATTATACTACCCTTACAGAGTCAAAAGACTATAGTTACGAAAGTATTTAAACTTTAAGTTAGAAACGCAGAATGTGTTCTAAATAAACGGAACCTGTTTGTGTCTTATTTTAGCTGTTTGTAATTTATACCAGCACCAAGGTACCAATAGTGCCCTAAGAGGATGACGATGCACCTCTTTTGGTCAATCTCTCATTGCGCTACTATTAAACATAATACAAAACGTTTGCCTCATACAAGCTACGTTCTAAACCATGATCTATTTTCAGATGCCGCAGGTGTGCACGAGGAAGCAATAGTCCTTCTATGCATACGATTACATTAATTCTAACATCCTCCATGGTCGTTCACTTAACGCGTCACACAACTAGGAAACAAATTTCCTCATCAATCTCGTGTACAGACACAGCGCCTTGTCGAAATAATTAACTTGATTACCGGGAGGATTAAAATGCAACATTGTAGCGAGAATAAATCGATTAAATCAGTTCCTAGGCACCACGGTAGAGATTAATTTCCGTATTTGCATAACTCGACGGTTCAATCGGGAGTTTTCCAGCGATGTGTTCGCCCCCTTTCCATTAGCCCGTGACGAGGGTACGAAACGACACGGAGGCCCCGTAGATTTTATCCCAAGGACAATCTGCGAACATGATTGCAGGAACTCCAGTTAGCCACCGGTTAACCGAGGCTTCATTTTCGCTGACAGGATCGTGGGTCGATGCAACAGACGGCTCGCGACCTTGGGAAGGCTTTATTGAAACTGTCTTTGAGATCACGGGCGCGGCGATGAAGATCCTGCGGTCAGAATTCGATCAGGCTCGAACGAAGCCTCTGGTGACCCACGGGCTTAGGGCACTGGGACGTCCTCAAGAATATTTTTTAAACGGAGGAGAAATTGGATTGATGATAATAGTATTTCTGTGCTCTGTAGGGGCCAATAGAATGATCCATGAGTATATGAGTGAAGTTGATATTGAAACAACGGCTATTACATTCGCCTACTTTGTATCGATTTTAAATTAAATAGCTCCAATTAAGGCTGTACTTTAAGAACCACTCATCTCCAGAAATGAAGGTATCTTCGATCTAGAATAAGCCGCGGAATTTCCACCACCATGGTAGTGTTACCTATCGATAGCTAGGGTTCTACGATTTCCTCGAGTATGCCGTTTCACCACTCTTCTCGATTACTACACCACCAGGACTCTATGGCGATGCCGTCGGTGGCATACTATGCAGATACTACTATTCTAAAAATGGTAGAAAATGAAGCCAATGGTGCACCACCAAGATGAATAGACCAAAAAGAGTGCAACGAAAAACGATAGAAAGGCGACACAAAGACATCAGAGGAGAAATGCAGGGGTGGTATCAGAGCAACATGAGCATCATGTGGTAATACTATAAGGATAATATGAGGGGGGGGGGGAGGATGTACCAGGAGAGTACGAGAGTAATATCGAGAAGGTGTGAGGACGGTTCGGCATAGTCGAAGAGCAGCTATACAATGGAAGATGTTGATACGACAATGTTGCAACAGGCGTGTCAGGTAAACGTAGAAAAAGAAATGTTCCGCGGAAGTATGACGAATTTATAGTGACACGATGCAGTAACGGTACGAAAATTATATCCAAAAGAAAAACTATGGTACGAGTGCGAGTAAAGTATAAGAACCGTGTCCGGGGAGGGGGAAAAAAAGTAAATGATACGAGCGCTGCGCAGAGCGCGGTACAAGGACATTATGACACGAAGACAGTACAAATTACGACACGTACTCGGTGGCCGAATGGAACACGATACACGAACAGGGCACAAAAACAATACGAACAACGCGAGATCTCAAACACGAGCATAATGCACGCTCGATACAAAGACGGCGATGTTGCGAGTCTTCTTTGCGAATTCATTTTGAGGATACGACCCGCAACAAAAATTGTTTTCATTAATCCCAATAATGTCCAAACTTATTTCGACAAGTTCTTTCACCTTGTGTCATCCACTTTGCCAAACCCGCTCCACTAAGTCATTCGATCGTACGTGGTTTACTTTCTCGGGAATAAAATCGTGAAAATTACTCTCGTTTCTGGAATCCTCCGACACCCTCTCGAGACGACTCTTCACATCGCGGTGCTTTTCATCGACGAAAAAAGCTGCCGTCCTGTAATATCCGAGTGATCGAACGCGATCGATCGCTCGTGCCTTCGCGGGGGATTTTTTCGCGGGTCCCCCCCCTCCAGTCGAGGGGTTCTTGTATGGACGTCTCAGCTCGCGCGGCAGAACGTTAAAAAGCGGTATACCGTGCGTACAGCGGTCGTACAAGCCCGGCGTATCTTGTACGGGCTTTTTCTACGCGGTTCACCGTGGAACCGCAGGAATCCCGCGATGAAATTGGAGAGACAGAACAGGGGGGGGGGGGGGGGAGTAGCCCTGGACGACGCGGTGGATGAAACGAGAAAAGAAAATCGATGCACCAGGAACATTGTATGCCTCGATCGACTCTCGACGCTGCCCCGCTTTGAAATTCAATTTTCTTCATGGCGGAAAATAAAACCATATCGACTATCGCCCAGCACGAGCCCGTCGCGATCCGTGAATGCTCGCGTGATGCGATCGTTGCCACGTTTTTGGGCAAACACGCGTATCGTGCAATCACTCGAGGAGCATCGGTCCTAGATCAAAGCGGTAATTATGATTTTTGTCGAGATGCGCGCGTTAATACGGGATAGGGACCGGGAATCGAGCAGGAGGAGCCCATTAGCGGGATTACTTAGGCGTTGACTGGTGAATGGGTCACATTTCGAGGGGAATTCTCGCGGAACTGGCTTTTGCATATCATTAATGGGTCGTCAAGGTTTTTAGTGGATATTTTAGAAAGTATAACGTTTATGCAGTAACGAATGGTAACTGACGTGAAACTGACGTTCCATGTCGATGTCAAATGATCCTGCCAAACAACCCGAGCCCCATACCCACAAGTCTGGAATCCGCACGGTAAGGCGAAAGCAGCCATGGGACAAACAGCAATTTATAACGAGCTACGCGTCCATAACAGAGCCTCTAATCGGATGATTTGACGTTTTCACTTAGGATCAACGTTACCGCGCAACGTTTCATAGTCGTGAGTAATTACTACGTGTTCTCCGCTCGTTCCGCCGTGGGACATCTCAGACTGCGTGGATCACCGATGACCACGGTGAACTTTCCGATCGGTTCGACAGATACTTTCACTGTTAGAGGCAACGATATCGCGTCATATTTCACGGCATCCTCGGGGCCGCGTGTAATTACTACGTCTGTTGCGGTTAGTTTAGCGCGGGTCATCGGTGGCCCACGCGACTTAAGTGGAAACCGATGTAGAATTGATCGACAGGATACGGGACGCATCAAGAGCTATTGTTCTTCTCGGAACCTGTTCTTACGGCGAAATGGAGGGAGGGATAGCTGCGAGTATACGTCATTTAAGTGTTTTATTACTCACTTGTTGCCTTGTCGTCCTGTGGATCTCGACTCTGAAACAGAAATGGGAAATACATGGTTAGTCTGGTGAAAGTTGAACTTTAAAGGGAGCATTGGATGCATAAGAAAGGTTTCTTGAAATTCTTGAAGACAACGGTTGGGAAGGTAGTTGAGAAGTGAATATCGAGTTTAGTTATAGATTGACGAAGTTAAGGGTTTCAAAGGTCTCAGACAATGCCTCAGAACCAGATGACAATATTGTAAGATAGTAACCTTTTCCAGGTCCTACATCCAGGTCCTACATCAAGGTCCTACACAAGGTAAACTTAAATTTTCGCCACGACACAAGCTCCACAATCTCCTCAGACACTCGAATCGCAACACTATAGAATTACACGCGGTCCCAAACGCTCGAATCCTTTGTGTACGGAGGAGAGGACCCGCAGGATGCGGTGTTCGCGCTTGGAACGACTTCGAGGACTACGGGGCCCGGCTCGGGCCGAAAATCACCGAGCGTGAAAGTGTGAACGAACGCTGAAAAACAAGCACCACCGTGACGACTCACTTCCCTCCCGGTTGGCTCGCGATAAAACGGCTGGTTTTCATCGCGCGTACAGCTCACGTGCAACGTCCCCCGGCAAGCGACATTTCCTGTTTCCTTCCTCGTCACCTCGCCGCCGGCTGAAACCGGAAAATCCACGAAACCCATATGTTATCTTGCGGTCAGGGTTCGCGGTGGACGTCAGCCAGATATCACCGCCGCGCTACGTTGCATCCGTGGAAACGACCTATGATTTATCTCGCGACCGACTCACCGAAATAAATCGCTTTGTAGGTGACGTCGATGATCGGGAGATAAATGCGAGATAGATAACGGCCTGACCTTACAGAGGTTCTCAGTCAGAAGATACTTTGGAGTCAATGATGCTGGTTTAGGCTTGCTTGGTACAATTCACCAGTCACTTGCATATATGTAAAACTCAATTTCTTTTGTACTCTTTCTGTCATTCCTTGCAAGATCGTCATGGAGACACGCCTACATCCTTATGCATTTCCTTTTACCATAAATCGTGGAAGCTAATTCGACGAGTGACGCATCGGGAACCGTTGAAGCGGTGGCACGAAAACACGATGAAACATCGTGTAATGGAATAGTAGGCGACACGGGGCGTCGCAGCGGAAAAGGAGTGACACTTTCCGAGTGTCTGGCAAGACAATCAACGAACCACCCGAAAGATCGTGCTTCCCCTGCTAACGAGGAAATTATTCGAAATTTCCGTAGCGAGACGGCCAACGGGCTTTAATGGGCGCTCGACAGTGTTTTCGGTGATTAACAACCGTGTAAGACAGGTATCAACGTGAATTTCAGAATTTCTACCGAGATGAAGAGATTAATTCGATTAGAATCTTGGTTACTGCAAAGAATATCGTATGAAATATTCGTGGTTTAGAATGTGAATGACAATGTTTATGGAACGTCAAGTACTCTTATGATTTATCGTGTTTATATCAATGACAGATCACTCATCAAATGAAAATAATCCGAAAAGTCATTTACCATTTTGCAATTGGAAGCTTCGTTGCTTCGATACAAGCAATTGAAATTCACTAACATAACTCCTGGGGCACGCCATCTTGTACCCCAGTCAGCTGATCAACCTAGAAACTTCAACCGCATGTATCTCGATAACGAACCCTCGGTCTGAAAAACGAAAAAAGACTTTTCGCTTCGTATTGGCATGAAGAACACGATCCTGCAAAGAAGATCCACATTTCTTGTCCACTTTGCATGCCACCTTGATGAACGTTCTGAAGATTAATGAAGACGAAGTAACCAAAGTAATTATCGTATGAAATCAACTTGATAGTTGACGTGTTACAAGAAAACCGACCATGGCGCGGAGTGCCCTGCTCATACCGATCCTCCGGGTTCCAACGATTCGTGTGAATGGCCAGCGAAGATGAACACCCGAGCTGGGTTTCAATATACAATTATTAGTCGGCGAGCGTCGATGAAATATCGCGGGGCGTTGAAATTACGGAACGTTCAGGAACCGATTCATCCTCGGTCCCCGTGCAAACTCCGCGACAGTTACTAAGCGTCAGACGCGACAGCGGATTATCATGAGCGTCGTGTTTACCCTACAAACTAGAAAATTATTCAAATGAATCGACCTTGGACCGAGTCTCGACTATCCAAGGACGATCGTACGTTATTCTAGGGATCGGTACATTTTTCGCTGACTAATTAACGCGACGACCCATCACTTTCTGAAAGATTACCATCGTTATAAGCCATTTCTGTCCGAGGCAGCGTCGACTGGCGTCTCGCGACCCGAGAACCTTAGCGAAAAAACGCTGCTGTCGTTTTAACGCGGAATTGCACGTGATTATTATCTATACGCCATAGGTAAACGTGTCGTGTAATGGCTCGACTTGGAAACTTCGCTGGTTTACCGGGTGTAATTACCGAGAAGTGGTAAGAAGTCTCACCAGCGTCGAATGCCTCGCGGCTGTTTATCGAGGTTCCTGTGGGAGGTCGAACGATGCGATAATAAAACCAATGATCTCTAAATAGCGGCCGGAAGGGACCCAAGAGTGGCTGGTAGCTGCTTAGGCGTCTTTGACAAAATGAAGGATGTCAGGGTGGGAAGGAACAGGGTGTGCTTGTTAGATGGGATCAATTTAGACTCGTCATACTCTATACTTATTACTCAAAGCTCATGAGTTGGTCAGCTTGATCTCCAAAGAGTCACAGTACGAAATGGGACTCGGAAATCCAAATATACATAAACAAAATAAACCTACTATCCATCGCCTGTCACCAGGCTCCATTAAACGATTATTTGTCGCGATTTCGTAACGTTCGCGCGGAACCAGGAATCGATAATGGCGGGGTTCGTCGTAAAAATGGCGGTTGGGGCGAAATTTCGCGGCGAACGATGACGCAACCGCCGTGTAATAGGCTCGTAAACGTCGCCGGACAATGTGTCCGGGAATGTTGTCGCTGGTCGCGACACTTTCCAGTCAGAAAACCAGACTACCTGCGTCGCACCGTGCCCCTCCTGTAAACTAGCGATTTATTCAAACGAACCTAGGCGAGGAACGTGACCCCTTCCGTAGAATAAAAATGCCTCTTCCCTTCTTTTCCTTCTCCCTATCACTTCGAAGCTAAAATCTTTGAACAGAGCAACTTGAAAATAAAAATAAATATTGCAATTCCTTAATATTTGTCTTGGACCAAAAATTGATTCTTCAAGACTCATCTAATCATCCAAAAAAGTAGTACCAGATCTATCTACAATTCTATTTTAGTTCCTATTTAAGAATTTCTGTTAAAATAAGAAAAGATTCAACGACTTTCACCACGACGACTTTCATTCTAACCAATAAAATTCGTAACACGTGAGAAAGACATTTTCAGTGTTGGAAATTGCGAAAAGTGAGGAAGACGAGGGAGGAATTTCGATAGTTTTCTCCGTGTTTCTGACAATAAAAAGCACGCGCGAGGAGCGCGGGAGGAATGCGAAATCTCCGAGCTTCCTCGAGCTCGGCGCTCGTTCCGCGAATCGCTCGCGTTCGAAAGTGAAAGATTTGTCTGGGCGTGTCCGAGCTGGATTAATTATGCCGGGCACGACGGTAATTAGGTGTAGTGGTTTCAAGGAAAACACTGGATTATATTTAAACACGGTCTCGGCACGGAAACGGTTCGTGTTCCGTCGTGTTTAACGCGGATCGTGCCAAGTTGCATGTTTGGCGCTGGATTAAAGTGGGCTTTGTTATTATGCGTATCGCGGTGTTACCGTGATGTTACTTATTCCGCGTGCCATGCTAGAGCGTGATAGGCTGTATCGAGAAAACGCTCGATTATTCTGATTCAGATATTCTGGTGCAATGGGATACGTCTTAAATATTTACGAGTTCTTCTTCCCACTTGCTCGTCTGGGATGGTTAATTTTCATTTATGATAGAACAAGGATAAAAATTTTTAAAGTTCCCAAGGTCCTAACACGTGGAATTAAATGTGAAATAAACTTCGAGAAGCATACAAAGAAACGGTATCCCGTTTGGAACGAGTTAAAAGTACATACTTCCGTTCGGTGTAGTGTATCTACGACAGGCTGCTGAAAATCGTAATGGAATCTAGAATGGAAATTAGTCTCGAGATATGCAAGAACAAACGTGCCTCAGGAAGCACTTAGCGGAATTGAAAAATATTCTGTTTGGAACGAGTTACAAGCGCTTCTGTCCAGTACCGTATACATACAACAACAACAGCTGGCAACATCCAGCCAGAACCAGGTTCTGAAAACGTATGTCTAATTGACCACTGGATTGACCACTGTAATTACATTCGCTACGGCAACAGTTGTGGCTTAGTACAACTACCGTAGCAATGGATGCACGTAATTATTCCTACCTGAACATATCACAATGGCGCATTATGCCTACATATGCCCAACGTCCCGGCGGATTGCGTGCAGTTATGCTTCCTATGGCATTGCACATGAGCGTGTTTCGTGTAGCGACAGAGTATCGATACCTTGTACCTATCACGGTCGCAACACATGCCTAGACACGCCTACTAGACCAACGGATCATTGATACCCCTCGTACCTGTTGTACCAACAGGTTATACACGGATACGCTCGAGAAACCTATCGATAATGTCAGATGTACATGCGTTGTCCCTGGATGACGATTATTTGGGTAATTAAAGTCACTCGGATGGCTGAATTCATAGTTTAGGAATTGGTAGGTTGGAGGAGGTTAAGTTTCAGGTTTCCGGAATGTCCGTGGAAGTTCTGGTGGTTGGTGTTTAAAAATCAATGGTAGCGGCAGAGAATATGGCAGAGACATTCTGCAGCTGAAAGGTCATCGAATGATACGTATTTCCATCCATACCTACATCCACCTCTGTATCTAACCCCACATCCAACCCTATATCCTGCGCTAAAGAAGGCGATTACAACTGCTTTGATGGAGTCCTCCCAGCCCGAGTAATATACTGTCTTCCACGGAAAATAAGCATCTGCTAAGTTCCTAAGTGGTAGTGCGAGCGTCAAAAAAAGCCAGGCCTACCGTTACGTCGTTTCCATCTGAAAGGAGTAGCCTGATTCAGTGCCGTGGCAGGCGGATGCACCGGAGGAAAACTCGCGGAAAGGGAACCGGCGTCGTGCTCGGTAAGCTATGACGAAGGTTAGGTTATCTCCAGACGCGGATCTAAACGTTTTAGCGTGTACCACACGCTCCTGGCACAGAGTACATTGTCATTTTATGGACAGACGGGGCTTGCTGTGCGACGGACGAGACGACGGGCACGATTTGCGCGTGTAATTGCACCGCTATCAATTCCATGTCGCGAGTGAGACGTCAACGCGAGCTCTGACTTGATCCCAGGGAACTCGTCTTGTTACTGTGTCAGTGACGATTATTCGTCGCTCGAGATTAATCATTTCAACGACTGTGATTACGGGTTTCCGAGATTTGACGGACGATTGCGACGAATTTGCGAACAGAGGTGGTCAGAGATAAGTGTTGGCGTCAGAATTTTGATGTACGTGCAATCGGACACGAATTTTGTGCAGGATAATGTTGATTTCCCAGGAATCACATGTGGTGTTCAAATTTCATGATTGAATAACCCTGATCGCGAAATGTCGACTACTTTCACAGGAACTGGAGTGGAACCTTACGAAGAAACATTTTCAACAGTCTTTCTCTTACTCTTGCGTGATCGCCACCCATATATGGATGACAGAACTCTTCACTAAAGAAATGATAAATTAAGAAGATGAGATGTTAAAGAAAATAAATCTGCATAGGATCCATGAATTTGACGAAATTGCAAAGATAAGTACCGGGTTAAATTCAACAAAAATATGTTCCAGTTATATAGAAACGAAGTGTTAGTCTCATATAAATTGTCACGAGTAATTAGGCAGTCATCGCGTTATACAAGATCCTAATCTTAATTTCATCATTACTCTATGTATATAAATTATTTCAAGAGTTACACCATTTTGGTCGTTTCAAAAAATAGAAGTTTCGTAAGGGCTGAAATTTTCCCGCGCTCGTCGAAATAAATCACGAACGGCAAACAAACGTTAATCGCCGGATTTAATTACATCGTTGCGAGGAAGAGTAATCGCTGGAACTAGCAGTGTCACGGCTTTTAATCCGCGGACACCTTCTCGGTTATTACTCCTGCGGGGTTTTTAACGTTGTCGCTGTGGAGCGTAAATAATACGGCTGGCCCCCTTCGACCCGTTAAGTCGGATTTATTGCGCGGCTCCCCGATGCTACGGGGCTTATTATTTAATCGCTCATTAACGATTCGTCGTACGCGCGTTCCTTGTAAATCCCCGTCTGACCCGCTAATCGCGGGGCTCTCCTTTATTTTCTCGTCGCGTGTTCCATTGTTCGCCGCGCAGACTTCGACTTTCGAATCAGCCTTCCGCGCTAGTACCGGAAATTGTAGCTGGTTTGTTTCCCATCCAGGGTGGATTTTTCACGAATTAGCGAAGCATCGAGAGTCGATATAACTAACAGTCAATGGTATTATTTATTGTTATCGAAGCAGCGTACAGGTTGCCATTAATTTGCTTCTTAAATCGAGCGTGGAACTATCTATACCGTTGATATAGAACGAGTACTGAATTACTTGTTTGTTTAAGAGTTATCTATGCTTGTGTAATTAAGTTGCTTGGGGGATTTTGTTAAATGCTATAGGGAATGACGAAAGTGTTATTTACTATTTGTAGGAAGCTCGGTACACAGAGAGACACTGTCTAAATATTCTCACGGTACTCGGGATTATTTACAGAGAATACATTGAGAAAATGGTGCAATTAACGGCTCTGGGGAACGAATAACACCGCCTCGCGCAATTAAGCTTCTCGGTGAAAGTGATATTAAACGGAGTGCCTACCAACGTTTAGCTCTCCGCTGAAAAAATGGCCATCAATTTCTGTGGAGTCAGCCGAGAGGACTTTAATTGGCCCGATTAATAAAATCTCCCCCGTTCGCTGCCGAAGGGAAAATACCCAGACAATTCATTGTTCCGTGTACAGGACACTGTTTGAAAACTGGCTTTTGATTTTAGGGCACACTAGTTTCTGGTCAGCCATCTTCTTGTAGACGAAGGTAGGTACGAACAAAAATATCGCTAATAGAGCTCCCAACGTAGACATCGCGATATCCCTTGATATAAGGTCTCCCGAAGCCTCCATCTTGCTTCCCTACGCTTCCACGTCCTTGCCACACTTAGTTTCTTTAAAGTACCCATAGTCCTTGAATCTTGCACACCTCATACTTAGCGAAGTTCGACGACCTGGGTCCCAACGTAGAAAGTGGACTCGTAATCAACACTCTGATGCAAATGGCCCGGCCTGGAGCGACGAAAAGCCGCACCAGAGGCCCCGGAAGCCGGTAGTCGATGGCTGGCGGAAATTCGCGATCGTGCTCCCCTCGTGAGTGGCGGGTGCGCGATATCGAGGCTCGCCAGCGCGGAAAACAAAGTCGTCGACCGTCGGAGATAACATTATTATCGTGGCCAGGCCTGGAAGAAAGGGCCACCGAGTACATGGGAGCGCGACGGGGAGCTAGGGCACCGGCATCCTTGCCCCGGGCTAAGAAACCAAGCGGAATCGAAGACGGTGGGGAAGGAAGAGGGGTTTCTCGCCGCGGCGGGAGGCAGGCGCGGCGAATCTAACGACCAAATCTTAGCAGCGGTGTAAAATGCAAAGCAGCGGACGCGAGAGAAGCGAGAGCGTGGCGAGCCAGGAGTCCCTGTTCCCCGAACGAATTCCACGATGCGTGGCGACCAAGGTGGAGGTCGAGTACTCTTCTCGGTCCCTCCCCCGTCCTTCCCCCTGGCTCCCCCTTACTTCTGTTCCTCGCCACCACTTTTCTTCCTCTCCTTCTGCGTCGTCGTCGTCGTTGTCTTCTTCTTTTTCTTCTTTTTCTTCTTCATCATCATCTTCTTCTTCTTCTTCTTCATCTTCATCTTCTTCTTCTTCATCTTCTTCTTCTTCTTCTTCTTCTTCTTCTTCTTCTTCTTCTTCTTC
>NW_026534599.1:0-19011 GCF_026225885.1 Hylaeus anthracinus
TGATATTCTGACTGTAAAATGTATGAAGTTAAATATCGAAAAAAAAACATGTAATTGCGGTAGAATGTTTAAATTAGGTTCAAGCTTCACATTTGAACGAACTTGACTCTCTATAACCACGTGTGACTGCGGTCGCATACCCATATATCAATTTTTCCATGTCTGATTTCACCTTTTTACTATTGAGCGTCATTGCGGTTTTAGAGTAATTGTATGGCCACCACAGGAACTTTTTGTAACAGTTATTACGTATTTATAATTCCTGACGCCAGAATGGATGCATTTGGGCGAGTATTTCGATCAGAAAAATATATTTCGATGTTCATCTTATTAACAACAATTTTCAGAAAAGAAAAATAATGCTTGTTATAGAGGAGGTCTCGAGTGTAAAAGGTTAATCTGGTCGTATTTCGAATCTACCTTAGGGATCTGATCAAATCTCGATTTTTATCATCGTGAGACAAAACTACAGTCCCTGAGAACAGGTTAAATATTTCTCTGACTCGACTCTCTCGTGTCATCGTTGCTTGCTGGATGTTATGCACAGAGCATTGATAAAGACTTCCGTCGCGAGAAACATAATCCTTCGTCTGAACAACATTCTTTTCCTCTTTGAAATCCGAAGCTAAATATATATTTTTTACGCCTTTATCAACCTTAATTGTTGGTCTACGATATTTCTTAAAACGTTGATAAAAGATAAACTCATGCATAAGTAACAGCATTTTAACTACCGTTGCAAAGAAACTCTCTCGCAAGATTCAGACTTCAAAGAATAGAAGTTTTATTTAAATAGCTACGATAAGAAAATAAGATATTTCATTTAGAATCTCGGACTATCTTCAATATTTTAAATAAAGTGTCTTAGAATTCGCCCTTTCTGCGACATATATTTCTTTCCACTCCCAGGTTCGCCCTAATTTCTCCTTCGCGACGTCTCCGAATTCCCTTTCCACTCGATATCAAACTTCGCTAATTGTTTCACTTCATTCATTTTAATATTGAAAATTTATTATTTTTGTTTACTAAATGTTAGTCTATTTTTAGTTTTTTTTTGCAACTTTGTGTATAGAAACTATGGACAAAAATAGAGAGTAAGTGTATTTGGTTTTCTTGCAGTTTAGCGATGATTATTAGACATACAGGGTGTCTCAGAAATGTTGGAAGTCCTTGAAAAGGGTGATTCGGGGTGTGATCTGAAACAACATTTTGCAAAAAAACTTCTTTCAGCGAAAACGTTTCAACCTACTAGATTCTCGATAAAAACGAACAAAAAGTTCAGAAAACGTGCGTTTGTCTAGCAAAAGAACAAACAAATAACCTCCCCGAAAAGAACTTTAAAGACGACCTAAAATTACATTCCTAATCGCACTATCCGTCACTTTTCCCCACGGCAAATTCAAAAACGTAAACGTCCAGAAACGTGACTACGCCAATGTATGGATCCGTATCGACGTGGAAAGATCTCGACCTGCTCCGCTCAGGGGCGAATGAAAGTAAAAATGACGTGCCATTTTCCACCGAAACTGTTTGCTCGTCAGCATTCAACGGAGTCGCGAGTACAATTGGGAACGCGAGAAGCGAAAGCTTCCACCTTGACGTTTCCGGCCAAAGAAAGTTTCTCGCGGGCCAGTTTTTTGAAAGTTTTACGCCCGCCGTCGGACGCGGCGGAACTCGCCCGAGGAAGCTGCGAAAAGTTCAAATTCAGGACAACGCGAGCGTACGTCCTCGCGTGAAAGTTTTAGGCGACTCCGTGTGCATCTAACGACAGTGGCGGATGTCGTACTGTAGGAGCCTCGAGCTAAATTATTTTTAGGAGCTCTTTAACATTTTTTTTTCAAACGATCCATGGAAGACAGACGTTACTGTTATGGAAATATCAGGTCATCCCGTAAATTCGAGTCATTTATCAACTATTAAACTATTCAACTATTCAAATTGTTATTTGAAACAGAACTTTTCAATGTTACGAATACCTAAAGACGCAAGTACAGTTTATTTCGCAGTCTACCTTTTGAAAGGAGTGGTTGGGGGACGTGGTTGGTGTTGACGTTTTCGCAAAGGAAAAAGTTATTTCAAATCATCCCCCGAACCACCCCTTTCAAGGAACTCCAACAATTTTGAGACACCCACTAGTATATCCTATTAGTATCGTAATATTTCGTTAATAATTCAAAAACGAAGCACCATCCGACATTCTTGCATAGAAAATTACGGTTCAGAATCGTTTCAACTACCCTCATTTCCGGTTCTCACATTAATCCTGGAACACTCTATATATACCTACACATAATGAACATGGTACAAGGGCTCATGGACCAGCAATGGTTCAAGGCCATGTTTCTGTTACTAATAAAAAAAAAAAAAAAACCAAGTATCATTTCCTTGAATCAAAATTTAGATCATGAAATAAGGTGAACGTTGAATCATGTACCTTACAATTGATATCCTCTCAAGCCCTTGCACCCTACTTACACCATTCAACATGCAAATCCAAACCCTCGTACAGTTGTTTATATTTTCTTTTCTAGACAGGCGTACATTCTCGATCCTTTCTACTATCCCAATCGCGTAAATTCCGCAGGATGTTCGCTGATTTCGTAATCAGCCGCCCCTGACCTAGCAGCTCCAAGCGAAACCGCCTCGGAGAGCTTTGTACGCGACCGGTTGATTATTACTCACGTTAATCGAAGTTTATGCGCGGGATCGTTTTACCGTGCAAACACGGTCGAACGATATAAACGGCCGCCATGTATAACTCGCGGATATACGTTTAGTCGACGCGAATCGAGAGGAAAAAAAGGAACCAACGGTGGACACACACCACTCGTGGTTCGATATCGTGCACACAAGCCACCACTGCCGGATGCAATTCGTCCCAATAATTAACGATTTCCCTCGGCAAGCTGACACTTCTTCTTCGATTATAAATTCAGTGCATCTCGCTGGAACGTTACAGCTCTAGCAACGAGACGATAAAAAAACCGAGGAACAACGTTCTCGTGCCACGGTGCTCGCACGATACGGTCTTGTCCGCGTTCAATCGCGATTCTTGCCGATACTGTTCGATAATATTTACCCGTGGCCCAGATCGAGACACCTTCCGGCGATTCGACTGCTTAGGTTTTCAGACAGACGGACTTTCAAACGGAAAACATTTGTGTTTGGATGTTTCCTGGGCTGATGAATGGGCTCGCGATTTGGAGAAATTGCGGTTGCTGGGATTCGTAAGAAAGTGGCTCAATGTACATCCGACTGGAACTTTTCTGACTGTAAAAGAATGTCACTTTGACGTGATTGAGGAAATGTGACACAGATTTGAGTGCAATTTTGGAAAAGTATCTTTTATCTATTGTCACAAACTCTCTCTCTCTCTGTGTGTGTGTGTGTGTAAGTTATTTAAGGGAAATTAGCTTTCCTAGCAAAATGGTGTAGAGATGTTCTTTCGTAGGGATTAAAAGAAATCTTCGAAACGAACAAACAAATGACGCTGTAGATAATCTTTTAAAGGTTCAACTTATTCAAGAGGTATCGCACTTTGAATGTTGGTAAAAAGATTACTCTATAAGTGTATCTTTTTAAAGAACATAATTTAAACCTTTATTTACTGACTTTCTTAACATTTTTTGAAATCTCGGCGTCCGTGTTGCTCTTATACCATCTTATAGAGTTGTCTCTAACTAGCTTCCGAAAGAAAAAAAGCTTGTGCTGCCAATTAAAAACGAACTTCATAGAAGCGGACTTGAACGTCACAATAGGTTTCGAAGCGTTTGATTAATACAATGTCATGAGAATTGTATTGAAATGAAATGAATATGAAAGGGTTGAAAAAAAGTAAGTAGAGCATCTTATGTCTCAACTCCTAAAAGCGATTATGGCCCTTCGAAGGACGTGGTTTCGCTATAACCTTCTTTCGAAAAGGGTCTTGTTTCACGGTTGGGGGACTAACGGGACCTACTTGGACTAAACCTGCAAAGATGGAGATATCACTTTTCGTTCGATCCTCGTGTAAGTGGGTCAATAAAATCCCACCGATAGGACTAAAATTACGGAACAGTGCTCGGTGCAACACGCGATTCAATGCACGCTTATTGACATGAATGCGTGTCACGCGTTCGACGAGAGTCGCTATGCGTTTCCCGGTATCTAATCGGTGAAAACTGCCGATGATCATCCGCGTGTCATACGAATGGGAAATAATAATGAAAGGAACGCCTGCGGGGTGGGAATCGGCGCGCACGGTCTGTGTGCATAATCTAAACGTAAGCTTTGTCGCTAACTCAGGAGCACGTAGTGCAAAGACAACAGATAGAGCGTTAATTTTGATAAATATTGAAAATAGGTAAGTGGCACGGAATCGTATTTTTTAATCGATTTCGGAAATGAAGAGGTTACTCAATTCGACATGTATATTGCCCTAAGAATGAAAAATTTTGAATTTTCCGCCGTTACAAGGTCGCATTGTATTTAATAATTTCATCGAATTCATCAAGAGCTGGTGAGCAATAATGCAGTTTAAATTTATTTCGTACTTTTTAGTGCTTCTTTTTCATACTTTCAAGTAATTATATCCAGAGCCGAGGTGTGTATTCGTATAAATTACGTGGAAGTTGTTTCATATTTTTTCGAAGTCGGTTACATTTTCTTTCCAAAAATAAATTTATTTCATTCGAACAGAAAATTTGTGCTTTGTACTAATGAAATAATACGCGTCAAATACTTTATTTTTCAATGGTGTATCCGTGTGCAAAGTTTCATGAAACTCTATGTGCTACAGTCTCGCTAGAGGATCTCCAGTTTATCATCGAATAATTGTTGAAGAAAGGGATCATCTAAATTTGAGTAGTTCATTCTATCTATTAAGAATAGCGCAATTGAAGAAAATGTTCGAAGTAAGTCCAATTTAGGCAAGCTTCCACCGTATTTTAGCAACATTTAGCGAGGGCATCGTTTGGGTAAAACGTTTAATTGCGTGGACGTGAGTGCAGAGCGCTGAGCAAAGACAACGAAATGATTGTACAGAGCAAAACACAGATTGCGGGAAGAACCGGGAACGTTTTGATACTCCTAATGACCAGCATTACGCATACACACTCCCAGCTATCAAGCCATTACGGCCAAAGCGCGAGCAAAAGCGACTCCTTCAACATGGAAATAAATGCATGCTGTTATAATTAATGCAAAGTAACGTCAGCGTTTGCTGAGAGTTTCTAATTCCAAGCTTGCTCTCCAGGCAATTTATTTCGCTCAAGTCTCTCTTATCTCGTACACCGTAACCGTGAATGGAACAAAATTTTACTCGTAAAGAAACCCATTCTCTTTTCCATTCATTGAAATGGAACTAGCTTATTATATAGACACACATAGTTTCGAAAGAGAGTGTAACATTTAACACCTAATCTCGTTAATTGCACGTTCAGAATTTCTGCTTGAAATCAAATTCGCGAAAGATTGAGATTCATAGTAAACACTGGAATGCTTGAAAATATTTCGTTAGTAAATTATATTCTTTCGATGTACACTAATGCTAAAACTGAATAGGTAATATTATCGATTGAAAATTCCGATCGTATTCCGAGTATGTAATTCAAATGTACAGAAAACATTTTTTTAAATTTTTATGTATCCGAGGTTACGAAAAATGATTTAATGAACTTCCCATGTCTCCATCGCACGTCTTGTTTCATTCGAGTTCGATCAATTTGGTGGTAACCTGCGATAGATAAACCAAGAGAGACGTTCCTCTCTAGTAGAGAAATTTCTGTTTAGAAGTATTCATTTGCGACCGGTTACAAATTGCGATACCTCGACGAGTAAACGTTGACTCAGCCAGTTGTCATAATGCTCTGACAGAAGTGGAGCACAAGTGACAAATATTCCTCGCAAAGCACGCGTTAATTATTGCTATCAGCTTGCAGGATTTATCATTCACAAAACATGTAGGTATGCATGTATACATGGACAAGCTTACGTGTATACATGGTACAAGATGATGAATTTGCAGTTTCGAACAAGCTATTATTTATGATATTGTACATTTCGACCGTTTGGAATACAGTCGTCATCGGAATGAACGTTAGAATTGAATTTACGACATTAATATGCAAAAAGAATTTACTATATTAATGTATGCAATGTGATGACTTTTTTAAAGCCTTATATTCTTTTGATATTTAATACAATTTATGTAGGGATCATTTCGTGCGAAATCGAGAATTAAATGCGATTGCGAACGTATTTTTATTTCAATGATAGTCTTTTGCTTAAAAGAAATCATCACATTGCATACATTGATATAGTAAATTCTTTCTATATAAACATATACTTAGTAAATGTATTTATAATGTTTAAAGGTTCCAAAGACGTCTCCAAAGTGTCGACAGGTAAAATAAATAAGAGTACGTCCTGAAAAATAATTCTCCAAACAATCCTCCATTATTTACAAACTGCTTATCGCGCAATTTTCAATATTCGCTATTGACGAGGTCAGTTGCCCCAAAAATTTCCAAAGAGGCAGAGTGGATCAGGCCTCTCGCAGCTGCCGATGGAACAAGCCGCGCAGATGCAGTACGCAAATCGCAATCGCAAACAAAAGAACGGATATTCGGACTCACCTTGCTGCTTATGCGGGATACGAGTGTCTCGATGTGGCATTGCCATTCCAAGGCACGTAGAAACAGCAGGTGCCACCGACGTTCCAGAGACCTCGCGATTCGCAAAACTTGTGGCGGTTCCCGTTGTTCCTGTTCTTTCTCTGGCTCCTGTTTCTCTTCTTGTTGCTGTTGCGATTGTTGCTGTCGTTGTTCCTGTTGTTGCGTGTAAACTTTATCGCCTAATTTTACTACCGAGCTAACGATACGACCGTGCGCCTCTATGTCTCGTTGGAGTACCTGGAATCATTACCGAAACATTGCAATGTTATTACTTGTCTATGATATGAAAAAGAAAAAAAAAAAAAAAAAGGAAAGAAAATGTCAAAAGTCCGAATTTCGAAACGATCTTTTGAATTTTCCAAGAATTTGAAAAAATGGAGCTGCTTACTTATCGACGCATACCTCTCGGCGTGACCTTTCGCAGGGCCTAAATTCGCATTCGAATCCTACGCTTAAATCTTACAATGAGGAATCATTTATTTACAAACGCTGTCACATGTTATATATCTTTTATAAGATGAATATTAAATAATAATACCTGCAAGAAAATGTCTTGAATCTGTTAATGGTAAAGTCATTCTGTAAAGAGTTAATCGAAATCGGTGCCATTTAATCGGGTAATTTTCGCCGGCCCTGCCCTCGATTGCTTAACATAAAATTGTGACGTTCAGCGCGAATGCAACTTTTCGCACTATTTACTACAGACTTCATTCGCATGAAACTGGCACGTTATTTCGTACACCGATGAAAGGGGTGTGCCTAATGAAATAACAAAGCTTGCCTCCGGTACAGAGTCTCTCTCTTTTTTTTTTTTTTTGTTGGCTTAACACATAATTACGATTTCGATCAGATCCCCGCACAATAAAAGGCTATTAAAAAGATCGAGGTTGTGAACGTCATCAGTCACGTCGCGTCACTTTTATGATCAACTCGTGACAAAAAGCGAACATTAAACAAGAACGTTAGTCATCCACTTCGCATAATCATTCTCGTTGGATTCAACGTTTAAAAATTGTTTCATTCGAAATTCGAAAGTTTCGGGAAGCGAAAGCCTTGGCAGTTCGACACAATCGAAAATTGGTCTATAGATTGAGTGAAAATCTCGTAATTATCGAAAAGGTTTGTGAGATATTTATTATCATTATTGATAAGATATTAAATAAAATATTGATAAAATATATTCTCTAGTGGAACATGCACTAAATGTGGAAACCTAAATAAATACGTAATATTTGTTTGATACCTATTGACTTACAAATGAAATATTTTCGTTACGGTCGATACTGTGTTTTAAAGCCGATGTAATTTTATTAGAAAAAGAAGTACGTTCGGTCTACACGTGCAAAAACCTACTAGAACGGTACATGGCGGCGACATCCAGTCTGCATTAGTTATATTTAGACATTGCAGGAAGCTTTCGACCGTTCTTTTAAAAGAAAGACAGTAACATCTGGGTTAATGAATTTTCACCAAAAATTAGGGCAACTATATTCTTCTTTCTACGACACAAAAATGAATTTTATTTTACATTCTGATGTTACTGAAATATGTATTTATTTACAAATGAAGTATTTTTGTTGAATTCATTTAAATCTTGCATCGCTCGAGTATGCATACTGGAATTTGTTGCAAACAGAACATTTGCATCGTACAGAATACATTTGCTTATTTACAAAAATTTGGTAAAACGTCACACGGTGGCGACATTAAGCTTTCATTAGATATATTTAGACGTTACAGGAAGCTTTCGACTGTTCGAGTGAAGTTTCGTTCAAGCCACACAAAAGTAATTTAAACACGGTAACTTTGCTTCGAATCCTAACGAAACATTAAATTTTACCTGAAAATTGAATACATTCTTGTACGTACAGCGACGTACAGCAATCAAAGTGCGGTCATTTGGTCCAAAACTCGGTTTCCATAAATCAGGCGAGGCCATAAACTGGGAGACGTTAAGTGGCAAATTACTATCATTCGATTAATTCGAAAGCGTGTAAAATGACGAATCGAGCTCACGGATATTAAGCGCAACAGGGAACAGAAGATTCGAAAGCGCCCGAAAGCCTAAATAAAGTTCGATTGATGCGCCTTAAATCACGTTTTGAGTAAGTACCGTTATCGGTGGGTGATCTTCGAAAGTCTTCTTTCACGCTGAGCGACACAAGATTAAGTTATGCCTTTAAAAGCAAGCACCGGGGAGAAACACGATTAAAGCATACGTTTAACTCCGTACTCCGTACAGTAAATCAACCTCGGAACGATGTCGATCGTTCGCGCACGAAACTTAACAGTTTGCTGCTAAAATAATGTTTCCGATCCTTTCGGATACCGTCTCAACAGGATATTGATTTATTTATCGCGTCAGCGAACGTCGATATTTATTGCACCGCTGCGTGATTCGACATCTTCGCGACTATTCTAATTTATCGATGAATCTGTGAGATGTGGAACGAGATATTCGAGAATTCGTAGCTGGAGGGTGTGCCTCAACATCGACAAATCCAGAGTCGTGTATCGCGAAGTAAATCAAAATCATGGAAATTCCGTAAGAAACGTAACAAAATAGAGGTAGAAAAGAAAGAGTGATAATATAAATATTGTATAACGCTGCGTGAAGAGATACTAGTAATTTACGACAAGTATGAATGAAGTTCTTAACGGCTAATTACTATGCAGAAAACAGGATTTAACTGCAGGTTGAAATCGAAAGGAATAAGAGAAAATAATCACTGTCATTTTTCCATGTCCATTAAGTTGTGAAACAACCTTGGCTCGGAGTAAAAGACTTTAATGCGGTGAGTTAGAACCTCTAATGATTTCGTGCGTAAAAAGAAGTTAGATTATAGCACAAAAAAGAAACAACTTTGAAAAGAAAATGTTTTCTTCCAGCAAGAGCCTCTAATTATCTGGTAAAAATTATTTTCAGAGTGAATTCGTTGCTTCGACGCTTGATATTAATACGCTTCCGTGTTATAAACAAACAACTTATCAGATCGAAGAAGACCACAAACAGACATGTTTGACACTTTTTAATAAAAAGCAACATTTTAACTTCTCAAAAGTTGTCCTATGCAATTCTCCTCACTCTTTTCTTCCTTACCCTTTTCAGATTACGCATCTGTATTAAATTCTTGCGCTCGAGATAAAACGGTTCAAATTTGCTTAGCAGAGAATGTATTAAAAAAAAAATCCCCCAAAAGGACAAAACTTGACGTTCTAGACTAGAATACTCTCCTAATTCCTGTTAATGACGGAGACCAATGATCGACTCGTTACGTACACGATGTCTGTATCGCATGACTCGATTCGTCTTGGCTCTGCCATTAATTAATTCACCAATAAAAAGTGCAGTCTCGCACCGAAACGCAGCATCCGAGTTGTTCCGCGCACAAAGAAACAGGTAGACACCGTTTCTCTCCGAGTAACACACGATCCCGGCGAACATATCGAATCCTGGCGTTATGAGAGGCGATATTAATGGCACCAAAGTCGTGAAACCCAATATCGAACGGCCACGCTTTTACTCATTTTTCATTCCAGCCTTTGGCTTCCTCCTTTCGACGCGCCAGGTGAAATTCATCAATTCGACGCGATTAATGAGCGGCAAACAAAAAACGAACGCGACTAGGAGGAAGCAAACGGCGAACGACGAAGGAAAGCGAGGCCGGGGGTTCGTAGAAATTCACGCAGCCTTACTTGAGCGGCGCGAAGAACACACCGTCAGACATGGTTCCCAGTAAGAAGGAAGTATAAAGTAGGATTATGATTTTCCTGCCCACGGCGGGATTGAAACGAGCGATAAGAAACCACCGCACACGGCGCGCGGTACACGCTTCTTTTTGCTCGCACTCTACTTTCCTATCCCGTGCATAATCAACGTTTGCTCATAATCAGACGGCGCTATTTTTTTTTTTTTTTTTTCCGTTCGCGATTGACGACGCGCGTTTCGTGCGTTCGACCCGACGCGAAGAAAATACTGACCGCTTTTCTCGCGAATTTTCCGAGTCGACGCAAGTAAGACGTGGAAGATCGCGTTGCGAAATTTAGTAGTATTTTTCGAGAAAGTGTATAATTTTTATAGGATTATCTCGTTAGTATCAAAGCTTGAGTGGTTTTTGTCAATAATAAAAAAAGATGAAAATGGAGCAGCACAATGAACCAAGAGATATTATTACGGAAGCTCGAATTAAAGAGAGCACTTCAACTTTAGGACCCAATAGGATTTTCTACACGAACATAATGTAAAGACAATTATCAAAGAATAACTTACGAAATGGATTCAACACAGAGCTCTCCCATTAATTGATTCAGCAATGAAAAGTGCAGTCTGCGATTTCTTATGCGTACCTCTACGGACTAAGTTTCACGAGGATCTCAGCGATGATCACACGACTGGCGATCGAGTATCGATTAGAAATTCATTTCCAACGCGAGCCAATCGATACGTGGCTCGGAAAAGCGTATAAACCGTATAATTTCGACGGATCGCTCGATAGCTTCGAGGATGAAACAACGCGAAATTCGCCATCGGGGGCGGCAATCGTATTTTGCTCGATCGACCAGATGATTTACGCGGCGGGTTTTCCTTTTTCCTTGGCAGAGATTAGATCGTTATCCCACGAGGTTTCCTCGGTTGAATATAAATCATGGTTCCGGGTATCGCGAAATACCGAAAGCGGACGCCGTGCACGCTTCGGTGCAAAGGTTAAACACACGCGTACAAAAGAAACGTTAAAAGCTTTTATTGCTTCCGCGAAGCAAGTCAAGCATTTCGACTCTCTGTACTCGTTACGCTTCGACATCGTTGGTGTCACAATATTTCGCACGCAGAAGCGCTCTTTCGTTTAAGGAGCGAGAGGAACGAATGTATTTTATGGTTGACTAACGCGAATTCACTCCCGAAGGAAGTTTTCGGGAAAAATGGTAAAGTCTGTTAGCTTTGTGGAAGCTTGCATTTTTTAAACCGTTGCGAAAAGTGATGACTTGAACCCTCCTTAATTTCGAGTGGATAATAATTATTTCTTACGAAATAAATCAGATTCGTCAGGAACGTCAGGTCAGCAGACGTTCGAATTGCGATCCATCTTATACGATGCAACGCTTTGCACTTTGTATCGGAGTTTTCGTTGTCGCCATAATTAATGTCAATGTTTGGTGTGGCATTTTAAATGGTTACTTAATCGTATCGTGTTTCTTCGAAGAAAATTTGACAGCTGCTCGATATCTTAACGTTTTGGAAGGAAAACTTGCACACTTATTGCGAGACATTTCACTCCAGAATGTACGAGAAACAGCTACGTTTTATGATGGACCTTCGAAGAGTGATATCTTCCATATTTTCCGAGGAAATACTCCCAAAAAATTACAGTATTTACTTGAATGTATGTATAAAAAGTTCTCAAAGTTTCATTAAATTATATATATTTCTTTCATGCTCAAAAAATTCATGCAAATCACTAAAAAAAATATACTCCTAAATTTATTTTCCCTCTTAACTGGTGTATATTACCCCTGTATATTTTAATATCATCGAAATCTCTGACGTTGCGACACAAAAACGATCGATCTGACGCAGAAAGATCCGTGTATAATTTATTTTAAATATCGAAAAACGAATCATTCATACTGCGAGAACGTAACGATAACAGGAATTATGCATAGCTTCTCGTCAAATCTATAATAATACTTTGTCTGTAAGAATATTTTGTTGCACTCACTGTACACATGACCGAACAATCCTGTCTCGTTCGCGAAAGAACACACGACCCAGAGACGATCACCCGACTCGAAGACGCTCGGTACAACGTTCTCTGGTTTGCGGAGCCGAGTAGCTAAAATCTGCGAGGAACAAAAGGTGTTGTGCTTTGCCCCCGTAGCTCGCATTAGCCCACTTTCTCCGATAGATTGCGTACGATTGCGTGCGATTGTTCTACTTATCTCTTAGCGCCGAGCAATTGCTACTCGCGGTTTGCACCGCGTTACTTTCGACCACTTCGTTTCGCTGGAACGGCTTTTTCTCCTCCCGCGACGTTTCGAGAACAATGGCTCTCGACCACGCTCAAAAGAAACCTTCGCTTATCGGATATCGAGGATCGACATTTAAGATAAAGGTAATTGGTGTTTCACGGGTAAGATACTGGCGGAGATGGGCGCGATAATCATCTGGAGAAAAATCCCAAACATCGAGCAAAAGGTAATTATTTTAAGAACGAAAGGTAGTTGTCTGCCCAGTAAAAATAAATACCTGATTTGTGGTATTTTATAAAATTCTATTTAAAATTCTGAGCTTGTCTTTTTCTTTTCTGACGAAGATTCTATACTCATAGAATTATTTTCACTTTTTCGCAGACTTATGTTTGACGAATAACAATGTTTTAGATTTAACCTTTCCATTACTTTGTAAAGGTATTACTTATCTATTTGAAATGTCTAGTGTAATGTAGTGTAATGCGTTCCTCTAATTAAACGTATCGATTTTCCATAGATTTTCTACAAATTTCTTGAGCCAGAACTGGTGAAACAGGACCCTACCTATTTTCGCTACGAGCTAAACAAAATTCCATGTGTGTCGTTTCAGCAATCATCGATTCAATTGCATTTCAGATTGAACGAACGAAAGCTCGCTCTGACAATGAGTGACTGGTTCAATCAAACGGACGATTCGAACAAATTACTATACAGTATTTTCATTCGTCATCTTTCATTTAAATGAAATTTTGCCCATCTTTCGACGCTGGGACTCGAACGAAGGAAGATCAAGAAAATTCGACACGGCACGAAGTACGTATGTAAAATAACGCGGAGTGCCTGAAGATGAATCTATCCGCAAATTGGAGCTATTTATATAAAAGAACGACCTGCTTTTGAAATGGACTTCCATTGTGCCTTGAGTAGATAGTTGATTCGCGTTGACCGTAGTTAAGGTTAACATTTAACAATATTTGAAGAGTGTACAGCTCACTTCGATTTCCTCAATTATTGTCTCCTGTTTACATTAATTATATATACATTAACTATACCACCAACATGGATGTATTTTTATGTTAAATATTACCAGAAAATAAGAAACGTGAATATTATAAGTTACAGGACGATAAACAAGCCTTTATTTACGTTGTGCATTTTCGAAAAGTGACTCCTATCTAAAGACTCGATAAACCAATAACGATATAAATATTTTAAATAAACCTACGGCAGATATCTCCTACGTTTCACGCTGATAATAAGCGATCGGTGACGTTAAACCGTGATAAATTCCTATTGATCGGTCAAGATCCGAGTCGTACGTGACATTTTGAACGATCGTAAAAAATCGCGAACTATCATGTTCGCTCTACGGATGACCCAAGAACGAAATATGATAAATTATGTAAAATCAAGGGTTTTAATGGCGCGCTTCATACTCGCGGAATATTTACAGAGAAATGATCGGTTACTGTAGATGTTTACATCCGCATTTCTATGCAAAGTGAAAATTCTGCATGGTTAATTCCAGCGGCATGTCGAGGAGATACTTGCACGTGACCCGAGAAAGAACTAGCCATTCGTCATCTTAAGAACAGATCGTTCTTCGAATCGTTGCAATTGTCGAGATAAGGAGGGGAAAAATTCCCAGGTGAAACGAGAAATCGTAAAACAAATAACGTCGAAGAGAGACTGCGGTGTGACGGAGGTCGACAGTGTACATTAATTTTCGGTGGTACGTTACAAAACGCACGTCATGCGCCATTCGTTTGCGCTTCAATCATACTCAAGACCGTGACCGTGTGCATTTTCTAGCGCAACTAGCCGCGTATGAAAATATCCGACGTTACTTACGTGTTATATTACAAATATAAAGGAAATTGCTGATTATCGATGGATCGCTATTTATTACACGAACGATAATCCATCAAGACCCTTCGACCCGTCAGATCGATAAATGTAACGTGCGCGTAACCTATCCGTGTATCGATTTAAACCGTTTCATCTATTTCATCTATTAAATTTGCGAGAATGCCCAATGACGGGCTGCTTTGTTGTCCGTTCAATCATGGTACGAATATTATGCGAACATAATATCTCAATATTATGTTATAATTACGAATTATAGAACCGACAGAACAATCGAACAAGGAAGAATATGCAGGTATATTCTTGCAGGTAAACTCGCTCGCTTCGCAAAATGTTCCACGATCCTGGATCGGCGAATTGCGCAGAGTGTAAACGGAGCCGATGGAAGCACGAACAAACGAATCGATCCTCGTAAATCGATTCTCCGTTTGGTGCGTTGTGACAATTTTATCGAGGGACACCGATATCTTAATGGATATCGCGAATAATTACGAGATGAAAGTACCGTGAATATCCTCGCGGCTGAACGCGCGACAAGCGCCAATAATATAGAATACGAAAGCTGGAACAGGGGAGGAGAGAGGCGAAAACTTACAGGACTGTTTATGCGCGACGAGCGTGGAAAAATGGAAAATCTACGAGGAAACACGAGCGCGGAACGTAGGAACCGGCGAGCCACGGCGCAGGGAACGTAACACAGTGTTCGGTTTCCAATCTCGTGAATTATCGGGACACGCATCGGAAAGCTTTCGAGAACGACGTTCGATCGCTCCATCTCGCGTTACGCTGCTTTTATAGTAGAAAGTTTCGACACGTACCGATACATCATAGAACAATGCGCTGCGCCGTTCCTCGCTCCGACTTTGCATCGAGTAGTCGCGAGCCCACCGATTTCCTGCCGTTATCGCGATTCCACTTTGCCGTGCGGCTTGCTTCCACCAGACATGGGCAAAATTCGTGACTACGTACAAATTTCGAGTTACGAGCAGAGAATACAGCCGTTGATCGAATCGTTAGAGCACCTGGGAAGATGTGACGAAACGAGGTTTAGATCGACGCTTGGAAGTTGAAAAATCAAACGCAATGCTTTGCACTCCGCAAAATGTGCGGAGTTGTTACAAAATGTGCGAACAGGAATTACATTGCATCAAATAGTCTAACCTTGGAAACGTGTCTTTTTTGGTATTACATAATTAAACGCGAAAGATAATTCCGAAGACACGCGATCGACTATCGAACGTGACAATTCTCAAATTTGATATACACACCTTTTACTTAACATTGGCAACCTTGCTTTTTTTAAAACATTAGAATCATCATTTTATCTCAATGCTTCTAATAATTTGATCAACGACTGGGACCAACTTTGCTGAAGCAAATTAGCTGAAGGCAAATTAGGATCTGAATTGTGGAATAAAATTGTATTTCACGAAAAAATCTTATCGATCGAATAGACATCAGGAAAAAAGCACTGTGTACTAAAGCGCTTTAATCCGTCCTCTGTTATTCTTATAAAATTTCATTCGGACCATATCTGACACAACATTTGTTTCGAACAAATCAAGCGAGACCACTTTCGAAATATAAAGTTTCATTCGCAGGTCATAGGGTCTGCCCTAGAAAAGTTTGCAGAAAAAGATCGATGCACGTTAACCCAGTTAGTTTCTACAAATTCTCGGCTCTCGTTAAACACCCGTGTGATCGCGAGTAATCGTTAAACCGAACCGCGTAAACATCGGACTGTGGCGAATCATAAACGCTACGTAACTGCACGATACATGCAAATGCGTGTTTGAATTCGCGGCCGGAGTTCCGTGTGGAATTCACGAACAACCAAGTGTGTCGTGTAAACGAAGCTTTGTACTATTTGCACCGAGAACTGACGCGATTATGAAGAGCCACTGCAAAGTAGGAAACAAATTGCGTGCACGACACGTTCCTTGATTACACATTTGTTGACGTGTCAAGGATATTTTCTAGCCGTATTGTATAATCGATTGGGGAAACCATTGTGCAATTATGTTGTGGTAAAATGCATCCAAACGTAAATTGGAATCGCTAATGGAGTAACACAAAATCGTCTTGCACGACGAAGAACGACTTTGTCGATCGCATTAGTTGTATAAATGTACGAAGTTTGGATTTAGGGGGAAATACGAAGTACGAATTATGAAATAAAGTAGCGACTTGCAAATAAAAGGGAAAAAAAGATAGAATTAATGTATCGAAATAAAAGTGTACGTCAAGATGAATTATGCTGAAAATTCCGAGAGACGTAGAGGTGCGAATTTAAACAAAAATAGCACCTTATAGGGAATAGCGAAACGAAACTTTTTTATATTTACAGTTTATTCGCGCGACATTTAGTTTCAGAGATAAAAATTGTAAACTTAAAGACCCTCTTTCCCCCCGAAGTTCAATTTTTGCAACGAACTTCTAATATTTCAATTTTCATCAAAAGTCAAACAGTCAAAGGGTTAAATGATTCTCGACACATCTTCCATACACGAAGGACATATTACAATAAGAATTCTTTTCAAGAATTATGAAATAAATATTCTGCATGAATTATGCGAGTTTGTATTCAAGATAGAAAAATCTAGAAGTTTATTGAATTTTGATTTTAATTTGCTCTTGTTGAGGAATAACTTATTATCAAATTTTTGTTCTTTTCATTGTCGACAGTAATCATAATTATAAAAAAAAAAACTAAACGTGCACATATGTGACCAAGGGCGTGAGGAGATTAAAATTGAATGTCAGAGGTATCGTGAATTTTCTGAACGAAATTTTCATAAAAATTCCGATCCCCGCGAGCTCCCTTCCGTTTGCAACGGTTATCAATAACGTTCTGCTCGCAATTTGCTAACGTGAACAGAGCCTTTGTGCAGCCAGTGAAAGCACAGTAGACAAATGGAATTGGAACAAATCGTAGAACAGAACGTTTGAATTTACCTGGCGCGAAACTCGGGCGTTGCATCCGTACGTATCCAACGATAATCTTGTCCCAGTGCTCGATGGCTCTCAAGTAGGCCACGATCACCGTAAAACTTGAATGGTGCTATCGGTCATTGCGATCATTTGCGTCGAGTAAAAGTGATCGATACACCTGACCGATGACGAACTGGGCGCAGACCTCGTTTAATTTACATGACATTTCGCGGTGCTTATGATACGTGACGGTGTATCGGGTGTCGCATTATGCAAAGCGCGCTATTTAGCGTCAACTCCCATCTGGGAGAAACCGGAGATACCGTTCCTCGGATTGCTTGTACAAAGTACGTGGCGATCTTGAAGCATTGTCGAGCGTGCGACAATTCTATCGTTGTAATTGACAGTACAAAAGAAGGAATGGAAGGATTGTCTGAAATGTTGCTTGAATCGTAGTTGGAACACCTACCTCGAACGATGCGTTAATCTTATGAGAGCGAATGTAATCTGGTGGATGATTTATGGTGTATGTTTAACACGAGAAGGGTTGATGCATCCAGAAATAAAATATTGATTTGTGGAGGGGTCCTTTTGGCTATGTATTTTCTCTTATTACAGTTATTTAGCGAAAGAAATTTCGTTCTTTCCTGGCCGGGATCTTAAATTATTCAATTATCAACTGATAAATTCAATTATCAGTTCGTCGTTCCGAGAATTCAAAATTTGTTCTTTTCCCCCAAAAAACTATCAAGCTAAGAAAAAATGTACAGTTCACCGAAAAGGTCCGATGCAGTTTCGAAACCTCTGTACTTAAACCAACAACGCAGTTCCACCCAGCGAGACGTGTTTACGATCCCGAGTCCGATAGAACCAACGCGTAACAAAATCTACAAACCGGCCGATAAGCCTGACGGTAATTACGCAATTGGCAAAAAGGAGAATGAAATCGTAAAGAGTGCCTTTGCACTGTCCGCAACTGCCAGCCGTCACGATACACGTCGTTGCCCACTTACAAGATTAAACCCGACCGTCCGTAATTTTTCATCGATTCAACCGATAAAACGATACCTTCTAGCCGATACTTAATCAGAGACTTTCGCGGCCGCGTGCACGCGAGCCACGAGAAAGAAAAAAAGAGTCAACGATTGACACAAGCCGGGATACCGGTGATAAAACGACACGCGTCTAAATAGGTCGCGCAAAACTAAAAGCTGCTAACACGTTCCGTATAGGCTGACCATCCATGGGAAAGTTAACGCTAAGAATGATGCTGGGAAAGATTAATGTCCGTGGATATTTCTAAAAAAGACCAAGAGACTTCGGAGATACTTCAATTTGCATCTGATTAGTCACCGTGAGAGGTATGTTTCGCGATAAATCGAGCCGTCAAAGGAACAGAAAGGTGGTAAGCGGATCGTAAGTAGGAAAACGAGGTGAAAATATATAATACGTTTTCTTTGCAAGGCTTCGTTTTGGGGAAAATCGGGTTCGAATAGGCGCGGGGACCATTTCGTCGAATTTTAGGTGTTAGGACGGTGAATATGTCGGAAGAGTAAAGTGTCAGAACACTGAATATGTCAGAAGAGTAAAGTGT